>NW_022990424.1:125000-133006 GCF_902827175.1 Gymnodraco acuticeps
AGAAAGATAGATCATTTGCAAAACCACTTGTTTATGATAAACGAGAAAATAACTCAGAATAATGTTATTAGCACATTTTACAACTTGAGGACCGAATGTTTTTAATAAGGGCTCAGTGTTTCCCCTAGGATGGAGTCATAGCAGCGGTGCTAAGGCACATGGGCCCAGCATAATGTGAGCGTGGAGCGCGTGGAATTTTTTAGTATGTGCACGTGCCAAGTGCGCCCCGCCAATTTGTTTCTATGTGTCTGCCAGCACAAGAAAGGCTCTTGAGTACCAGGGCCGGTTCTAGACAATTTGCTGCCCTACGCAATATTTTATATATAAAGAATAAATGAAAAATCTCTACAAAAGACAAATACACTACAAAAACTCAAACTTATTGACGTAGGTAATATACGTCAAAATGGCTTCAAATGTATTCAGTATTGTATGAACATGTTTTAATTGGGGGGTGGACGTCACATCCTCTAGGGGGGTCAGGGGGTATGCCCCCCCCCCGACAATATATTTGTTTTAACATTTTAAAGTAAAATGCTTCAATCTAGTGCACTTTGAGCACACAATCAGTGTTGTGCTAGTTACTGAAAACCAGTAACTAGTTACCATTACTAGTTACTTCATTTCAAAAGTAACTCAGTTACTTTACTAGTTACTTACACCAAAAAGTAATGCGTTACTGTGAAAAGTAACGTTTTAGTGACTTAAAAAAAGGGCTCCCATGAATGCCCTTATAGCCTTCATTTCAGTACTGTTATTGCATTGGAGAATAATACAATCTGTTGATCAACTTGACATGCATTATATGCAATCTGGATTGCATCGATATTAGCTGGCTTTCCATTTTTGTATATTCTTTCTCCAGGTAGTTGGAAAAAGTTTTCCGTCCCATATGCCGTGTGCCGCCCGGACATGGTATCATGCTAACTAGCTCCCTGAAAGCGGGTGACTCCACTGTAGCAATAGCCTGCATGTGTTCTACAACATACCGTGCAATGGCTTTATCGACTTTTCCCTGGCTAGCAGTCCTTTGGTTAAAATCCAGCCGCTGTTGCTTAGGTGGAGGTGGAGTGGCGTCGGCTGAGTCTCTGTGGTCTTAGCTACTAGCTTCGTCCCAGCATGTTGTTTTTGCAGATGTTTTAAGAGATTTGAATGACTGGTTTGGGCAGTAGATAGGATCTTTGACCCGCCAAGACACAACTTACATTTAACTAAAACGTTCTTTTCTTTGTGCTCGACAAAAGTGAAATAGTGAGAATATCTCCAGGTGAAGAAACTAGACTTGAGCTCCGCCGCGGCCATGATAGTCTTGTTAGTAAACAACACAAACACGCCCACTGCCCGTCTCCGCATGTGACACAGGAAGTATTTAAGTACATTTACTCAAGTACTGTACTTAAGTACAGTTCTCATCTCTGTTCGCCTGGCTGTTGACTATATAAAAAAACTAACGCAGTAACGGAGTAACGCACCATGTAGAATTTAAAAAGTAATGTGTTAGAGTACTAGTTACTGATAAAAATAACGGCGTTACAGTAACGCCTTACTTTGTAACGCGTTAGTCCCAACACTGCACACAATTACTAGAGACCTGATCTAGGGGTACAACTCTAAAACACCCATATGAAAAAGATCGATTTACATTTTAATAATCAAATAAGTATATGAACATAACCAATAACCTACCATAGCCAATAACAAATAAATGTCACTTATTTTATTTTTGTTGTTCATTCATATCTTATTTTACCTAGTTAACATGTATGTATGCATATTTTTGTATCTCTCCAACTTTAAACAATATTTTTGGTTTACTGTCCTATAGTATAGCTGCGGGCGCCTGATAAGCCAACATCCCCCACTTTCATTACTTATAGCGCCCATCGTACAGGTAGGGTTGCCAACTTCCAGAAATGGAAAAATGGGACACGCGCGCGAAGATTTTCGGGTTTCTGGCGGATTTAGTTCCATTTTTTTTGTTACTTTATTTCGGTGTTAGGGTTATGTTATTTAATTATTTTGGGGGAGCCAGCCCCCTAGGGTTCGAGGGGTCAAACCCCCCAAAACCCTCAAAATGCATAGGAAACTATGCATACCTATAACACAATACAAACACAATGGTCTTACACCTGCATTAGGCTACTACATCACATTGTACATCAGCATGTTCAAATCAGATAGGTGGGCACTAGGGACATCTGGGCACCTCGATGTACAATTGGCTATTTTGTCCAAAATGTTAAAAAATAAATATTTGAAAAATGGTATTAAGTAATGCAAAGTATACATGATGTGAACATGCAAGGTACATTATTATTAGACTTAATGTTATCCTTCAACCAACCATTTTCCCATCAATCAGCTGACTAGCTGACACACACACACACACACACACACACACACACACACACACACACCACACACACACACACACACCGACACACACACACAACACACACACACACACACACACACACACCACACACACACACACACACACACACACACACACACACACACACACACACACACACAACACACACACACACACACACACACACTACACACACACACACACAACACACAACACACACACACACACACACACACATACACACCACACACACACACACACACCACACACACACACACACACAGACACCACACACACCACACACACACACACACACACACACACACACAGAAGACCCGAGACAGATCTCCACTCACGTGCTTTACCCAACTGTGTTTTTTCTTCCACTGTTTGTTGTAAGACACAAGTATTTTCTTTTTAGAAGGGCCAGGGCCCAGAACCACATCCTCTCTCTCTTCTCCTCTTTCATCATCACCTCCTCCACCGGCAACGCTCATTTTCCCACACGACTGAACAGGCTGACATGCCACACAAACAATGATGCCGCGCCCGCGGCCCACCGGAGACAATCTCACACACACACGTGCGAGCATTGTGCCTGCCCTGTCAACTGAGCGGTCCTAGTGCCCTTCGGATACAGCACACAGGCACGCAGCCAGACACACTGCATTGCGCGCAAACAGAAACATATTTTGTATTTCTCCCTTTACACGGGAATCCGGGACAAACAAAGTCCCGTACGGGACACGCCCCTTTTGGCTCAAATACGGGACGTCCCGGCTAATACGGGACGGTTGGCAACCCTACGTACAGGGCAAATGAAAAGTGTAACCGGGAGCTACCAGCGCAGCGCCCCCCAGATCTGGCGACCTATGCTCTTGAATATTCTTATATTCTTTATTGTAAAACTGTAACACAAAAGAAAAATACATTTTTTACAGTTGCAATGAGATAAGTACATGACAGGTATACAGAAACACGACATAAATGACCATGCTATGATAATGCTAGGCTAGTTAGACAGCTTAAAAGCCTAAAAAACTATAAGTGAAGAGAAAACAAGAGTTTAGCAAAATGCTAACAGTGCTAAGCTAGCAACGAGCTAATATGCTCAGCTAACAACGAGCTAATATGCTAAAGAGGCTAAGCTAACGACGAGCTAATACGCTAACAGATTGCTATTACATTGTCGGAGAAGCGCTCAAAGTGTGCTGTGTTCAAAGTGTCCTTTTTGATGTTAGTGATGTTAACAACAACTTGTGGGCGAACCTCTGAATCTGAGATGGAATCAACTAGATCATAGATCTCTTGACATTCTGGTTTTGGTGAAGATGGATTCCAGAGAAAGGCTGGCCCGGTGATTTACAAGTTCTACTGTTCTCAGGTGATTGTGGTGCAAAGCTGCATCAGGGGTTGGAATCTCTGAACGGTTGTTGGGGATCTGGTTACATTCAAGGAGTGTAGGGAGACGAAGACTGATCTTCTGGTCGATTGACTCTATAACGTAACCATGGGCCGTTCGTCCAGTTGTCTCTTTGAGCCCTGCGCATGTTTTCAGTGTGCATGGAAATTCACCACCTTGGATGTTGAAGACACTGAAGAACTCTGACCTCGCCAGAGATGTGTTGCTTTGCTCGTCAAGTATAGCATGGACTTTCATTGATTTCTCATGGTGCCCCTCAGGGTAAACACTGACGAGACATATCTTGGAGCATGCTCTTGCGCTAACTCCTCTTCCACATACCTCTCTGCACTTAGCGGTGACGTCTTCGGTGACCTTGTCCTCCTCCCCGCCATGCTCTGGAGAAGGGGTGAAGGGCCTGGATGTCCATGGCGCGGGGCCCGGATGGAGGGCTCACAGATGACGATCCCTCTGGCATTCTCCGCATTGTACTTCCGCTTTGCAGTCTCTCGCGTTGTGTTCGCGTTGTGTGGATGAACAGCATCTAAAGCATATGGAGTGATCTTTCAGGAATTGCTTGCGATCCTTGATGGTCTTCTCCCTGAAGCTTATGCACTTTTTCAGCGGGTGAGGCTTCCCATGTATGGGACAGAGCTTGTTGTTATCGACTGATTTATTCTTACCTCCGTATTCCTTGGGTGGGAACACAGTTGTCTTGTTGACGGATACAGGTGCTCTGGTAAACCTGTCGGACCCCTTTCTTTGTTCTGACGGTGCTTGAGAAACAGCGAAGTTGAAGCACGTGTCATAGCTTCTGTGCGCACAAAGTCGACAAAGACAGGAAATGGAGGAAAGCTGAACGTTGTCACGCTTGTATCTCAACCCGTATGACATCCACGTTTCCTGGAGATTATACGGTAACTTTTCTGCGATGGGATGAACTCCCCTGGATGTGTCCAAGTATGCTAGCCCAGGTAGGTAACCATCCAGCTTTGCGGCTTCAACCTCTAGCAACAGATCTCCGAGTTCACGGAGCTTTTGTGGTTCTTTGTTTGTCAGTTTTGGGAAACGCTCTAATTTGGAGAAGAGAGCTCGCTCGATGGCTTCAGGCGAGCCGTATGTCTCTTCCAGCCTCTCCCAGGCCATACTTAGTCCAGCTGGCGGACATCTGATGTTCACCGCTTTGAGCCTGCGAACGTGCTCTGAAGACTCTCTGCCAAGCCATCTCTGAGGAGGTCCAGCTCTTCTCCTGTAGTAAGGTCTAATCCAGCAATGGCGCTCTTGAAAGACAATCTCCAGGCCCAATGGTTCTCTGGTTTATCGTCGAAGGTGCTTAGGCCTGTTGTGACAAGCTGGTTACGAGCCAGTCACTTGGCAAGATCGTGGTTGGTAGGTATTCTGTCGTACTCTGAAATACGTGGATTTATGCCGAAGGCCCCATGTGGGTGAGTGGAAGGCTGGTGTTGATTGAAGGGCTGTTCGCCTATGTGTGAGACCCCATGCTCGTTTTTGATGGGAAGGCTGCCTTGGTCATCACGTGGAAGTCCAGTTTGCCATTGGCGTGTCACATGTGGTGTGTGAAATGGGGCTTCGTCCATATTGGAATGGTATGATGACTTAATAAGTGACTGCTCCCTCACGTATAGAGAACATGTTGCGAAACAGAATAGCATGTGTAGTTCTGGGGACGGGGTGGGTGGGCGGGGACGTGGTGGGCCCGTTCAAATCCAGTTTTGGACAGTCTGCCGCGGTTCCATCCCATTTCAAGTGCTGTTCGAGGCTCGGCGTAACCCTCGGAGCACACTCTCCAATCACAGAGCATGAGGACTATCACGGGGTTTGTCAAACAGAGCACATGGTGTAGTCCAAACGATAGCTGGGGATTCTGGGTAGTGTAGTGTCTTCTGCCATCCTTTACTCCGAAAAAATATTTGTTTCTCCGAATCGAAGGGGAAAAATACAAAAGCATTGCACACAATTTAAACCAATCAATGTCGTGTAATTAACAAGGATAATCTGGTGTTTTTTAGTCGATGAGTAGTGCAGATATCACTGTAAAATCAATCGACAGTAAGGGGAATACTTACTTCTGGGTGTACAATTCTCCGTTATCCAATGAGAATGGACGCTCACATTGCCTTTAAGGGCAGCCGACACAAACGAATGCCGTGCTTCCATGAGCGTCAAATCCCGCCGTAGATGGGAATACATTGCAATCAGTTGAAAGCTATTTGCGTCCCTTTATGACGCTGAAGGAGCCTAGGAGCGTCACAACTGGACGCCACGGACACTGACCAAACGTCGCTCCCGGACGATTATGGAGTGAGAGTGTGTTGACTAGGGATGTAATAATATACCGAATATCGCGGTATCGCGATAAATAAACGTCTCAATATCGTCGTGAGACTGACAAAATATACCGCGATATTACATGATTAATTCATTATTATTGTTTTTTGAAACCTTTATTTAACCAGGTGGTCCCATTGAGATCATTGATCTCTTTTTCAAGGGAGACCTGTCCAACATGGCAGCAAGTAGGTTACAACGTGAACATAAAACAACAGATAACACAAAAGGACATCAAATGTACAGGGCTACATGTACATGCCTAGAGACATTGACAAGTACCAACAGTATAGAGAGACAATGCACAGTTTGCCATTAATACCAGTCGGGTCTGAACTCGCCACTAACATGTCGCCCCTGTCACGAGGGGAGGGGGGGGTGAGAGAGCAGAACTGTGGTATGCATGCTGTAGGAGCAAACACAATAGTGGTGGCTTAAAGCCCACCTCTGCTCCGCGCCGTCCTTTAGATGAGCCTGGTCAGATTTAATAAAAGAAGGAGTTTCAAAACACCGGCATAAAGTTATAACAATAATCTGATTTGAATACAGTAAAAAACACAATACGAAATACAGAGTGCCCTGAAAACAGAGCACTCCGGGCTCCCCGCTCTACTCTACGCGTACACAGATATATTGGTGCTTGGGATTATATTGGCCCCCAGAAAGAACCTTGAAAAGAACATGTGTGGTGTGTGTGTGTGTGTGTGTGTGTGTGCATGTGTGTGTGTGGTGTGTGTGGTGTGTGTGTGTGTGAGGAGTTGTGTGTGTTTGGAGAGGTGTGTGTGTGTGTGTGTGCTGATATCTGGGTCAGGAAGTGTTGTTGTGTGGTGTGTGTGTGTGTGTGTGGTGTGTGTGTGTGTGTGTGTGTGTGTGTGTGTGTGTGTGTGTGTGTGCGTGCTGATGGGAGGAAGTGTCTGTGTGTGTTGTTCAGGGTCTCGGGTCATGGAGTGTAAGTAAGAAGGTTTATATATAGGATTACTTTAAAACAGTCCCAAATATATACATTGTTTACTTCAATACAGTTCAAGATAATACCTGATTTACTTTAATACAGTTTAGAACAATATCTGTTTGCTTTAATTCCCTCTGGTGATCTCTCCTTCAGAGATCAACTATACAACAGATTTGAAAACATAACCTACTGTCATTCTTTTATATATATATATATATATATATATCCATCAGAAGCTGGTATTTAGAGCACTTTTAAACCTTTAGGAACAGTCCACCATAACAACTTCTTATGACAGTGGAGGGAGACCAAAATATGTTAAAAATTGTCCTTGTCGGCTGAGTCATCGTGCTCGTCCTCCTCCGACGACGGTAAGCCAAGCAAGGGCATTTGGTACGAAGGGGAAGGGGCAGCTTCTCCCTCAAAAAATGGGTATATTAAAACAAAGTTCCTCAAAAAAAATGGGATATTGAAACAAGTTCCTAAAAAAATGGGATATTGAACAAAGTTTTCAAAAAATGGGATATTGAAACAAGTTCCTAAAAAATGGGATATTAGAACAAAGTTCCTATAAAAATGGGATATTAGAACAAAGTCCACACCGGCTATATCAACCTGTTTCAGCGGAGAGTAGAGTCCCCTGTGCCGTCTTGGCTTGCCGTGTCTTTGTCCCCCCGATCCACTGACGGCGGCTTCTGGGCTGCCTGCTAGAGAGATGTCTTCTGGATCCTCCTCCTCCGGTCCGCTGGTGGCGGCTCCCGGGTCGACTGCTGGAGAGATGTCCTCCCGATCCTCCGGCCCGCTGATGATATCCTCCCGATCCTCCGGCCCGCTGATGATGTCCTCCCGATCCTCCGGCCCACTGATGATGTCCTCCCGATCCTCCGGCCCGCTGATGATGTCCTCCCGATCCTCCGGCCCGCTGATGA
>NW_022990425.1:0-166897 GCF_902827175.1 Gymnodraco acuticeps
AATCGTGAAAGCACAAAGGGGTCTTAAACCAAGAAACGAAATCTCATTGGCTGGTGTCAATTTCTGACAACGTGATTCGTTCGATGCGTCACGTGGTGTGCTAAAACACTTCCTGGTTAGCTTTCAGCTAGAAATTGAAATCTCAAAATGCCAAAAGAACGGCGAAAAAAACGTTCACAGAGAAGACGACAACAATTGTTCACTTGCACGAAGCAAGGGTTATAAAAAAAAAAAATGAGACCTGAACATGAAAATAACCTTCACGGAGTGTGCGTCGATGCGCAAGCTTCTCATCCAACCAAGAACAGGAGGGTTTCTACTAGCGCCTCACTGCAATCTTTAAAGGTCGTTTTCCGTCAAAATGAAGTTTTTTCACCTGGGGTGTCTCGCCTTACAGGATGGCAGCTTCCTCATACGTTGCACTCTGCGTAGATAAATAGTTGAGACAGAGACGATGAACTGTTAGTCCTTAGGCATGGTTTATTTTAACTCTGCACTGCAGGTGCATCCTTTCGCTCAGCCGAGCTAACTTAGAATAACAACACCTATTGCCTCACAGTGGTACAATAATACATGACATCCCTTTGACATCCCTTTGTGAGCTTGAGTACATACTAATATATATATATATTAACAACTGAGGACAAATGTACACATTTCCCTTAACACAAGTTTATCACGTTAACAGTTTTCTATGCTCATCGAGTCATTCGTGAGCAGAGCATCAAGTTGGCTATAACAGCTGAATGCGGCGATTTCCATGTTGTTCAGCAAAACGCCTCACAAACTTATTGAGATCCAAAGCTTTACTGCGTTTGGATGCAATGCTGAGTACAGCCAAACTTGACAGTCTATTTTCTGTCATTGTAGACCTCAAAGAACTCTTAATGATCCTAAGAGTTGAAAAACTTATTTCACAGGATGCACTGCTCACCGGTAAAACTACTGCTATTTCACACATCTGGACAACTCGTAAAAAACATCCTTGTATGGGTCCAAAAATTGAGCAAACTCCATCAGAGTGGTAGGACTCCCCTTTTCCTTCTTCTTTATTTCTAGTACTCTCCTTGTCTGATGTAATTCGTGTTTAAGATCCTCAATCCTTGAAACGGAACATCATAGTGGGGCCCCTCATCACTGATGTCAGTGATCACCTGCCAATATTCACAATTTGCAGAAAATAACCTGTAAATAACAAAGAACAAAATACATACATAACTAAGCGGACATTAAATGACAGTTCTCTAAATAAATTAAATACTAACTTAAAAAATGAAAAATTGCAAGAAGTATTTGAGATTCAAGATGTAAACAAATCCTATAATGAGTTTGTAAGGATTTTCATGCAAAACATGAACGAATGTTGTCCATATATTAAAATTAAGATTGGCAAAACCCTGGTGAAAAACAGCTTGCTGTAAGAAAAATGCACTCTATAGGACATTTTTGAAAAGTAAAAGCACTGAAGATGAAAGCCGTTATAAAATTGTATAAAAACAAATTGACTACAATCCTTAGAAACTGTGAAAAACGATACTTCTCTGAAAAATTTGAAAATGCCATAGGAGATATGAAAACCACTTGGAAAGTAATAAATAGCATAATTAAGAAGAAAATAACTGACAACAGAAACGAATTTAAGAAATTCCAAACCGAAGGAAAAAACCTCAACCGATGTTTGCAAATAGCTTTAATGAGTTCTTTACTGAAATTGGCCCCAACCTGGCGAGTAAAATCAGCCCAACTTCATCTAAAGTGGATGATTTTCTGAAAAACTGCAACCAACAGAGTATGTTCTTGAACCCAATTACAGAAAATGAACTGCTTGATATTGTTAATACTCAACACAGTAAACAGTCCAAAGATTATTTAGGACTTAGTATGTTAAACAAGTCGTACCAAACATTGTAGCCCCCCTAGTAAATATATGCAATAAATCGTTCCAACAAGGTATTTTTCCCAATGAAATGAAAATCGCGAAGGTGATTCCGGTTTTCAAATCTGGTGATAAATCTAGTTTTAATAATTATAGACCCATTTTTTTACTACCACAATTCTCAAAAATCCTGGAAAAACTCTTTAACAACCATCTGGAGTCATTCCTCAGCAAATTTAATATACTATGCCCCAGCCAATATGGATTTCAGAAAAATCACTCTACTTCTTCAGCAGTAATTGAACTGGTTGAAGAAATTACCAACAACATTGAGAAAAAAATTATTACAGCTGGTATATTCATTGACCTTAAAAAGGCTTTTGATACTGTGAACCATACCATACTGCTACACAAATTAGAACATTATGGCATAAGGGGTCAAGCCAAAGAATGGGTCAAGAGTTATCTGATAAATAGGCTACAATATGTGGACATAGACGAGGGCGAAATCAAACAATCTTCCTATAACATGTGGAGTCCCTCAAGGATCAATCTTAGATCCAAAACTGTTCCTGATTTATATTAATGACATTATCAACACCTCAGACATGTTAAATTCATTTTGTTTGCCGATGATACCACCATGCTCTGCTCCCATCATAATCTTGGTGATCTTGTTAAATTGTTAATGCAGAATTAAAAATACTATGTAACTGGTTTGCAGTTAATAAATTATCCCTTAATGTGGCCAAAACAAATTACATGTTATTCAATACAAAGTCAGAGAGTAGAAATGATTATTATACGGATTTGCAATACTGAGATAAGAGAAAGTTGGTGCATGTACATTTTTAGGACTCATTGTTGATGAAAAACTCAACTGGAAGCACCATATAAATTATGTACAAACTAAACTGTCAAAAACAATAGGTATTTTGTATCATACTAAGAACATTCTCGAGGAAAAAATACTCAGAACTCTTTATAACAGTCTATTCCTCCCTTACCTTTATTACTGCTCCGAAATATGGGGAAACACGTACGCAACAAATCTACAAAAAATAATAACATCTAAAAAAAAAAGTATTACGAATAGTCTGTGGTGTTGGTAAATATGAACACACAACTCCCATATATAAAAAAACTCAATCTACTCAAATTTGTTGATATAGTTAAGCTTAAAACAGTACTGATTATGCACAACATTTACCATAACAAAATGCCTACTAACATTCAAAAGCAGTTCCAAACCACAGTCAGGAAATACCCAACCAGGCATCCTAACTGGTTGTGTAGCAAGCCCTGTAGAACAACCATCAAATCACACAGCTTATCCATAATCGGAGTTAGAACGTGGAATGGACTTCACCCAGACCTCTCAAGTATTACTATTCAAAACTAAAGTAAAAACAATTATATTTGCAGATTACTCCAGCTAACAAGTATGTGATATTCCTAGTATTACTTATATATGCATTTACTTTTTTTCCTTGCCCTAAATTTAATTTAATTTTTTTTTTCCAGTTTTCTTTATTTTTTTTGTACGTAATTTCTATACGTTTTTGACGAAATAAGTGCCATTATTATATTGATGCTAATGATGATGCACGGGAGGGCTACTCCCCATAAGCTATGCTTCAGCCCTCCCGCTTCTACTAATTTTGTTCATTTGTGTGAATGAATTATACGTTTTTGTTTTTGTATGATTTTAGTAGAATAAATTAAAAATGAAAAAAATATATATATATTAGAATCATAGGCATTAGCCAATAAAAGAATAGCCTCCTCACTCAAAAAAGTAGCACTTGATGGATTTAGTGCCTGGATACCTTGCATTATGTTGCAATTTGTGTGAGAAAAGCGTCTTTCTATTTCTCCAATCATGTTATCCATAACTGGATAGTACACATTGACGCAAAAAGAGTGTTTGCCCATCTGGAACTACATGCTGTCCCCAAAGTGGAAGGGATGACACCATCTTGAAGGGTCCTTGTTGTCTGTCTTGAACTCTTTGGCTTTCGCTGAGTTGTTTCAATGCTACTTCTTTCACATAAAACAAGTGCTTCACCTCACCCACACTTCATTCAAAGGAGGCTTCACTGCGATATTGTACCAGTGTCTCTTTAGTGCTTCAACTAGTTCCACGGCCTTAGCCAAGTCCAATGTTTTGGACTGGAGCATATCTGACAACAATTTAGAGTCACTCAAGACCTTTCGGAACAGTACAAGGCATCCAACAAAATTCAGATCAATCTGAACCAATATCCCCCTGGCTTCAACAGCTCTATGTGGATGGTTCTCAGAGGAAATCTCTTCAAGCAGCTGTAGTATTGCAGGTAACCTATCCATAACATTGCGACATGCTACATGTCTGCAGGCCCAACGTGTATCACTAAGCCTTTGGAGTTCCCTTGGTGCACCGTCAAACATCTCCCGCTGCACTTCCAGCCATTTGTTGTGTACATAAGACCCAGATATGAACACATACAATCGTTCCCATCAATGAGAAGAAGTTTCCCGCATCTGTTACACTTTTGACAGAGTCTACTATGACTAAGTTTAGGCAGTGTGCACTGCAATGCACATAGAAAGCATTTTTGGCTACTTCTTTTATTTTCGCTTGAACACCAGCATGTGCCCCGCTCATCACTGCAGCGCCATCGTAGCCCTGACCGTCAAGGTTTTCTTTATACTCCAGCCCATGTTTCTCAAGAAAACAAATCATCTTACCACTTAACGCAGCAGCATCCAGGCCTTCTACCACGTCAAACTCCAGAAAGCTCTCGTGAACAACACCATTGTAATAGTATCTCAGAACAAATGAAATTTGCTCTTTTTTCTGAAGATCTTTAGTTTCGACTACAATAACTGCAAACTGCAGGCTGGGTGATTCTCACGAACTTGGTGTAACATGAGCCAAAACAGTTCGATGCAGATTTTGAAAATAATTGTTCTCATTAGTATCAACCAGGTTCTAAATGAACTAGCCCTAGTAAAAGAAAAGTTCTGTATATGTTTTAAAACACATTTTTAGAGAGTTTTAACGAGTCATTGACCAAATAAATTCATTACCGTAACACATTTTCAATTGATGATAACTAAATATTTGAGTAAATGTTTGGCATTTTATTTTTTAACGTATGCTGCTGTCAATAGTCACAAGTAGTCACATAGTGTAATAATTCAGGTAAATATATAATAATATAATAATTTTAGTTATTAACTTCATTACCGTAACACAATTTTATGTTCCACACATTGACTTTTACTGTGGTGTAAATTGTACAATTGATTGAAAAAAGACTTTTAAAATATGAACAGACATACCAAACATTTCCTGTACAAAATGAAAATTTGAAGGTTTTCCATATTCCTATCAAAATATTAACTTATTAAGGAAGTGTTATGGTAATGAACAGAGCATGCCGGTAATGAAAAGCTTTTGTTATGGTAATGACCTTACATGGAGAAGAGATATACTATTGCTTTATAAATACTTTCGCTTTACGTATATATTCACACACACACAATTTTGAATTGCACCGTTACTTTTATATACTGTCTCTTTACACACACAATAGACAATAGTAACGTAACGTTTGTTACATGATACATAATGTACCTGTATACAATCACCGCTGCCGGCAGGGACATCGCTCCTTGCATGGTCCTTGGAAAATGCGGCAGTGTTTTTCCACTCTAAACTTTTCCAGGGCTCTGTAGAAGTCAAACTGTTCAATGGGTGGTCCTTCAATGCAGATTCAGTCGAGATTTTCTGCTTTTATTCTTGCCCTGCCCTTGGTCTTTATGCGATTTTGAATGCTGAATCCACGTCCGCACCGCACCGTGCTCATTGGAATGACCGAGATTGCAGCCAGGAGCTTTGTGGTTTCAGGTAGGAAGCCAGCATGTTGTGTAGCCATGATCTTCACCAACTCCTGGAAGGAATTGTTGCTGTAGTTTGCATGGACCAGCTCCTTAAAAGGTGACCACTCTGCGCTGCAGGTGTCCGTGTCAACGATAGGTTCCCGTCCCGCTGGGCACAAGTGATCCAGGATGGTCTACATCTCATCGCGTCCAAATCGCGCACGTTCAGTGTTGTCCCGTGGCAGACACCATGGGTCAAATATGCGAAAAGCGGAAAAGAGGCCGATGTCGTGGAAACGATCTTCAATATTCTGGATGAGGGTGTCGAGGAAGCGCTGCCTTACACCATCCACGGCCTGCCGCATCGCCCTGGTGGCCTTTATCTTTTCTCCCTTAAAATACATCTCGCCGTTTTTCTCCACAATGTTGGCCAAGAATTCTTGGAATTTTAGGCCGCCGTCATCTCCAATCTGCATGACTCAACAGCGCATTGATCGTTGAGGTTACAGCAGGCTGAACGTCATCAGTGTCCAGGATGACATGCATTTCTTTAAGCCGTGCTTGCCGAGAGCTGCTGTTGGAGAAGTATCCATAGATCCTGCCCACCGTCCTCTGGTAGCGCTGGAGGGATGGAATCGCCACAGCAGCCTGCTGGGCACGGAAGTTTAGCTTATGTGCAGCGCAGTGTGTGCCACCGATGGCTGGGTTTTCCCTTTTTAAAACGCGCCCCGAACCCATTTTCTCTTCCAGTCATAACCGCTGCCCCATCTGTACGGACGCCAGTTATGTCGTTCAGGTCGATGTTGTAATTTTGCAACTGCTCCTTAATGGTTTGCGTTACGGTAGCAGCGTCGCATGCAGTATCTTTGTGTTGCACAAGTAGTGGGTTTCTAAGTCACCGTCATTTATTAGGTTAACATATGTGCAAATAAGCTTTTCCACCGAAATGTCCGTGGACTCGTCAGTCATGAGCCCCTTGAATGTTGAGTTATTTAACTTTGCAATGAAATCCTCCTTCAGCACATTACGGCGCACTGCATGTCCTGCACTATGTCGTTGTGAGGGCGTTCTCTGAAACGCGCAGTTCTGCCAAGGTTTCACATCCCTGCAGAATGCACAGTTCATTCAAGCTTTTGTTTTTGTGAGTCAGCAACAGTTCTTTTGCCAGGTAATACACGTTCCTCTTGGCCGCAATTACCGCCTTTGATCTGGCACAGACCATTCGATTAACGGCAACTTGAATGTTGTTTCTCCGTAAATGCTGTGCATCTAGCACTGCTTTGTGATCCACCCCCTTTATGTGCATCTCTATAGTCTTCACCCTGAAGTTGGACGTCCCCGAGGTGAACACGTTGTGCTTTTTTTCCCTTACACATAGTGTGCAATACATTTTATGACTTTGTTTATTATAGCACAACCACGGGAACTTCATTTTCCAGGTTCCGACAAACTTCCTTTTGTTGTGGCTGACCGGTTTCTCTTTGTGGCTTACGGGTGTAGAAGTGACATTGTCAGATGGCGTAGGCTCTGGATGGGGTGGGAGGCTAGATGATAGATATTTTGCAGCTCGCATAAAGTTAGCTGAAGTTAACTAGCTAGATTTCACTGTTTCTCTTTATTTTTTTCTGGCGGCTGCGTCTCCCTTGAAGCTCTCTGGAGCCCCCCAGGGGAGGCGCGCCTCACACTTTGGGAACCCCTGATTTAAACGATAAAAATTGTCGATCTTCTCTCGGATAAATCTCTTTTTTGGGCCGCCTCGGCTCGAGTTGAGGGCGCTCCGAGCTGAAAAAGGGCATCCAATGACGGCAAGACGGCCCCCTGGTGGAAACACTGGCTCAGTCTCTCTCTTTCTCTGTCTCTCCCTCTTTCTCACTCACTCTCTCTCTCACACACAATGTGAAGATGTCCTGTTCTAACCTCTCTCTTTCCTTCCTTATGTATCTGGGTTGCTGTACACTTTCTCTCTGTGCTTCACCACCCTCACCTTGGAAGCTGCCCTTTTCCTTTCCACCTTTTCTGAACTTAATTTCAAGAGGGATTCAGTATTCATTAAATAAATTAGATTCAAATAATATATATAAATTATTTCTTTATAGTTAAAGCTCACCATACATAGCTGCACACATTTCTTTCATTACCGCAACAATTTTGTTCATTACCGTAACAGCCTCCTATATGACATGGTAATGAATGCAGAGCATTACGGTAATGAATGACCATAACACTAGCTAGCATAATAGTTAGCATAGCCATGATGCTACAAAAGAAATATTTGCACTATCATTCTGGCTCTATAAAAGCAACTTTTCTATTGATTTTGGAATCAATAACTTTAAAAAAAAACATTATATAATACCCCATTACGGTAATGACAGTTAGTAGTGTACACTGGGGTGTCAGTAAATTGAATCTTTAACATATCTATAGCTTGACCTTGAAAGGACATCTTACCTTGTAGCTATCTTGCATCTTCTCTTCCATGCAATGCATCATGGGTAAAAAAAAAAACTAATTTAAACAAACAGGAATTGTAATGGGGCCAAATAGGCAGTGTATCGGTAATGAACTTCACATGCTCCGGACACACATATTAATCCAAAAATATTTTAATTCATAAATCTTAGACCCAAAATAATTATATTACCAGTAAGAATGTACCATTTCAACAATTTTTTGTATTTATGTATGTATTAAATTGTGCAGATTTATTGTGATATTTTGGGGTTAAATGTAAAAAAATAAACTCCGGACGCATTACGGTAATGAATTTCTACATGGAAAAATGGTGAAAAAAATATGAATTACTACCTCAACTACAAAAATAGCAATAGTACCACATACAATACACAATGCAGTTTGATATAGAATTGATTATTTTGATTATTTTTGTAATTTTGTCTGTCAATTCCTCACAGACATGACCAAAGGTGGTTTCGTGAGAATCACCCGCCTGCTCTTTTTAACCTCTTGAATTATTTCTTCCTTAACCATTGCAGCCAAACATTCCAGTATCTCGTTTTGAATAGTTTTACTGGTGTATGTTGCATTTTTAGCTTGCTTTTCAAGTCTTTTTTTAGTCATAGGATCATGGTTTCCCAGCAAATCTAACATAGCTAAAAAAACACCTTTTTTTTTTGAGTCAGGATTCTCCCTGTGACCCCGCTGGGCTGTGTTTTCTGTGGCAGTTAGAATCAGAATCTCAGCTAGTGTTTTAATGTAGTTTTGATTTTCAATCACCTGTTTCTTATTTTACTCATCCATTATTCCCATCATTGAGGTATTTCTGTCACTAATTTTCTTGTTTTCTCCCCGTGCAAATATTGCATTTACATGGCTTTCAGATCGGGCATGAGAACAGAAACCACTGTCTTTCATTGTGGCCTTTTTCCAGTTACGATACCCGTCAATTGAGGTGAAAACGGTCTTGGGGGCATCAGGTAAAGAGAAATGTCTACAGGGGAAACAATACGCTGAATCATTGGACTGTGAGTACTCAAGCCATGAATGAGTTTTGTACCAGTCCGTTCTGAAGCTTCTTCTGGCTCCTCCCTGAAGGGTCTTGGGGAAACTCTCCCGTGTCGGCTGAGCTGGCTCCTCACACCTGGACTTGGATATGTCTAGAAAATGGGAGTAAAACATATTCAAACTGTAATAGAGCTTAACTGATTACACATTATAATTAACTAATTATAACACAGTTTGGAGCTGTCATTTATTCAATATGTGTTTAACCTACTGGCTGTGTTAATGCGTGCAGCACAACATTTTGGCCTGGGTGTGTGTATTGTTTTGGGTAATTTTTGAATTTCAACCTCAGCTGCTATAATAGGTCTAAAATACATTGTACACAAAATACTCACAATCTACCCTTTTCCTCATACTCAAAACTATCTAAGGAAAGCAAACATAATTTTTTTGAATTAATAATATATTTATTAGACTGAGGCTAGCCCTGTCTCTTAAATAAACTGTTTTGCAAAATGTCCTTTTGTGTGATTTTTGCATCTTATTCAGATGCATTATACTTTGTATTAACAATTTTCATACCATGTGGACCAACTCGACTGGCCGTTGGTTGCAAGGGCTTAGGAATATTCCTTTCCCCCTCACTGTCTGAGCTCTGCATGCCGTCTTGTTGTCTCTCGCTCTCTCCCTCTTGCACCTTGTCTATGTGATGCTCTCCCTCTTCCGTCTCTTCTTCTCTGTTGTGTTCTCCTTCCTCCTCCTGTCCCTGTTCATCTTTGCCTTCTATCTCATCACTGACACTTTCCTGTTGCTGTTCTTCATCTCCTTCCACCTCCTCATGTCCCTGGTCATTTATCTTGTCACTTCCCTGTTGCTCAGCCTCACTTTCTATCCTCTTTGGTGAGAAAAAAATTGCAATGCCACATTTCCTCTTCATTTCTATAAGATTCAAAGTCCATTTATTACGTTGTTTTCTTTTATATTACCAGTAATCATTATTAATAATGGTGTTCAAATGAAAATGCTGTTTGAGCAAATGCTTGTTGTTTTCCCACTTACTGTGTGCTTCAAACTCCAGCTTGTGGCCAAATCTTTGCTTGCAATCCAAACAGATTCCTGAAATAAGATTCAAAGTTATTATTGAAGAGCAGAATCGTTTAGCCTTGATCAGGTCGTACATCTTGCTAAATGATTGATAATATAAAATATTTCATGCATGACATTTTTTTAAACAAAAACCTAGCTAACGTTCCACGCACACTGTATAGCGACCTTGGGTCCCTTGAAAGGCGCTATATAAATATCATTTATTATTATTATTACGGTAAGTAAAGAGTTACTGATAATAACGTTACTCAACCGGATTTGTATCGTTTCAATATCAGCATTAACGTTATGATTCACATGGACATATCTAACTTCTCTCTTTTCTGTAACTGGAAAACATTAGCTTTGTTCTACACTTATTTCACAGGAGACGTAGTTGATCAGTCTTACCTCATTCCTTCCGTCTACTTCACCGAATGCTTCTCTATTTGTTCTGTCCCGTTCAAAATGAAATCGCCGCCAATCACATTTCAGCTCGCGCCAGGGAGGGGGTAACTGGCTTGCGTCTTGTGGTGCATACACTTGCACTCGGACATTAGAGATTTTTTCTCATAAATGTCCGATGAGCCACAACTTTTATTTCAAAACAAAGCTGCCAACTGGGGTGGCAGCTGGGGTGGCAAGGATGTGTTTTAGGGTGGCAGCTGCCACCCCATGCCACCCCGGTAGATCCGCCCCTGGGTATACCCCCCCCCACCGAGCGGAGCAAGGCAACGAAACTTAAAATAAGAAGCAGCATTTTATGGCACGCTATGCATGGGGCCACCTTGAGGGGGTTTCCCGACATGTTGTTTCAGTAAATTAAAGGGTGTTTCTTGTTGTCGTTGCTGTGGACCTTCTTAATACCTTGGAAAATGCCGTCTAATACTTTTTAATAGCCTTAATTTTCGCTAAATTGATTATCAACTTTGAATACTTTTTAAGACCCCGCGGACACCCTGAATGTTATTTTGAACACTTGGTGGTGGGGTGTTTAAAAGGGGTCATAGGTGACAGGAGAGGAAGTGGACACAGGAGGAAGAGCATACCGATTCTACCAGACGGCCAGCCCAGACGATGCTCATACTACAACTATTGACACAGTGTACTTAAACCTTGGTATGTAAAGCAATGAAACAGCGCGCTATCGGCAGACGGACAGAAAACGAAACAGTGAACATTAGGCCTGTCAATTCTGACGTTACGTCAACAGATGGCGCTGTTCTCACAGAATCAGCCCATGCAAAGACAGTGTTAAATTGAGCGAAATGAGGAATGGCTAAAATGCATGATCTGTTTGGTATTTTTAAAAATAAAAAGTATAAATATGCCTTATATAGGTTTCGTCCTACACTATATTATTCAAATATAGCATGATAGGTCCACTTTAAAGGAACAGTGAACATTATGCCTGTCAATTCTGACGTTACGTCAACAGATGGCGCTGTTGGGATGGGATCTGTAATGGAAAAAGGGATTACCCAACACAAGGCCAATAGATGGGAATTGTTTATTGTAAACTGTGAAAAAAACAAAATATGCTTAATTGCGGCTCCTACACTCTTAGAACCACTATGGTTTTTCTCCTGAGTGAACACGAAGATGTCTTTTGAGAGCACTTGATGTAGTGAACGTTTTCCCACACTCTTCACACCAGTAAGGTTTTTCTCCAGTGTGAATACGGTGATGTGATTCTAGAGAACCTGATGTAGTGAAAGTTGTCCCACACTCTTCACAGCTGTAAGGTTTTTCTCCAGTATGAATACGTTGATGTGATTTGAGAGCACTTGATTGAGTGAAAGTTGTCCCACACTCTTCACAGCTGTAAGGTTTTTCTCCAGTGTGAATACGTTGATGTATTTTTAGATCACCTGATCTAGTGAAAGTTGTCCCACACTCTTCACAGCTGTAAGGTTTTTCTCCAGTATGAATACGTTGATGTGTTTTGAGATGACCTGATTGAGTGAAAGTTGTCCCACACTCTTCACAGCTGTACGGTTTTTGTCCTGTGTGAATACGCAGGTGGCGCTTTAAAGTTCCAGATGTTGTGAAGGATTTGTCACATTGCTGACAGCTGTGACGTCTCTCTCTTCCTTTCGGTTTCTAGAACAGACGGACAGAGAAAGAGAGAAAGTCAATCTAAAAAGCATAAATACACAAGTTACCACAATAAAAACTCACTTAATATAAACCTTGAGTTAACAAAATACTACTTATCAACTGTTTGTCTTTATTATATTTGATACAGTAATACAGCCATATTCTAACCAAAGTATATACCAGAGGTGGGGGACTCGAGTCACATGACTTGACTCGAGTCACATGACTTGTCTATTTTTTGACTTGAGACTTGCTTGACCAACATTGATAAAAGACTCGACTTGACTTTGACTTGGTATTCATGACTTGAGACTTAGGCTTGAGACAGATGACTCGAAAGGACTTTACTTTTTAAAATAGAATATTTGCATTTGTATTGTACGAAGCACCTAGAGGGCAATGAAAGAAAAAAAAGAGAGAGAAAGTCTCTTCTCGTTCGCAGGAGAAAGTAGGAAGTGGAGCGCACAGGAGACAGCCGTTTCATTGCAGACTGTTATGTTTATGTGGGGAAATACATACATTATTTGAGATAGATTTCAAACTCGGACTTCATTTTAGGGACATTTCGGCCAGGGGTGTAGAGTTATTTGTTCAAGCACCGGATCGGCAAAACAGGAGAGTCTGTGAACCAATCAGCCTTGACCTATGTATTCATGTCTGTGACTCACAGTATCTGCTGCCCACAGCTGCTTTATAGAAGACAACCTCCTTCACTTCATGAAATCTCTGCAGCACCAGGAGGCAGTAACGTGTAACTCAGCAGAATCTGAGAAGAGCAGCACCAGCTGCAAAGAGCTGTGCCTTCACTGTGTTTACCTTCATTAGAACAGCTAACGAGCGACCGCAGGCTGCCACACACACACACACACACACCCCCTATTACCTGTTTTATGATTTCAGAGCCCCACTCTCCATTGTTGTTAATGTTGAAAATAAAACTCTAGTTTCATAACCACTGTCTTTTAACTGATTTAAACTGGGGTTATTCATCAGGATTTCGTAGGACTTGACTTGCTTGACTCTCACCCCAGTAACTTGAGACTTGCACATGTATGACTTACTCCCACCTCTGGTATACAGGAGACAGAGGTAGACGGCATCCTGTCACTGCGAGTCTCAGTATGCTCGTCATTTTTGAGAGACCATGCTTTTGATCCTGTGGATTACATTTGCCTTCTGCAGACCATGTCTGGCCATTCAACTTTCCAAGACCCACCTGAGTGACAGCACGAACGGGTATGGCGAGGAGCCCTGGCCTCTACAGACACGAGGCAATGCTAGAGCTACAATGCGATCGGCCTCCTACGAATACACCAAGCCATCTGTGCTCTTCGTTATTGGATGAAATCCCTCGGGAGCCGCTTAGAAACACCAGGAAAAAGAGACGAGGAAGGAGGGGAGGCGTTCAGAATACGGCGGAGATTCAGCCGGCCACCACTTCCATCCATCATTCTCACAAACCTGCGCTCATTGAGCAACAACGTGGACACACTCAGGACATACACAAGGTACTGTCATGAATTTCTCGAGGCCTCTTTATTATGTTTCACGGAAAGTTGGCTCCAATCTACTTGTGTATGTCCTTAGTGTGTCCACGTTGTTGCTCAAGCCAATTGCATTACTTACTTCAACTTGAATTTAGTTTGAAGTCAATTAACGCAGAAATCAGAGTTCAAATGACACACAATATTAAGTTGAACATTATTACGTCAGCACAACTTATAAATTAATGTTTGCAACTTAAAATGTTTATCTAAATCAATTAACTCACATGTTTATCTTGCAACCAGTGCATTTAATTAAGTGGAGGTGAAAGGTCGCCTGAATTCGGTTTTTAGACGTACAGATCACTCATTTTGAAATACTAAACTTAGTTTTCTTTTCTTTCATTTTTCATCCTCGTGTAGAATGCTATCACGAAACACACATTTGGTTGTTTATAGCATAAAGAACATCTGAGTTAATGTGAGGCAGGGAAATAATCATTTGAGTATGTGCATATAAATATGTAATTTACAACAGCTGTAAGATACTTGAAAAGCTTGAAAATGCACCTTGAAAATGCTTGAAAAGTGCTTGAATTTGACTTTGGAAAAGGTGTAAGAATATGGAGTCAGATTTGGGTCAATATTCTCGCGCGTAAAACAAGCTACTCACGAGCGGAAAATGTGCTTTTACACGCCCATAAAATGACCCTCGCGCGCAGATTAAACCCCCGCGAGCGGCTCTGCGCTCGCTCGCAAGAGAGACAGCCCTCTTGCTTGCTCGCGGGAGTGTCAGCCTCGCGGAGTCTGTCTACGGCGGAGTCTGTCTACGGCGGAGTCTGTCTACGGCTTGCTTATCTTTCTTACAGTGCAGACGCTTTTCTGCTTGCTCTTGCCTCTGCTTACTTTTTATGCTGATTTTCCTATTCTTATTCTCTGAAAACTTCGAGCAGCGGCTCCTGGACATTAACTTATCACTGGGACAGTTCATCTTCGTAAATAGACGGAGGGTTTCAGCCATATTTCAACATTTTTACGACGACGTCAGTCTTACAATAGCGTGGCCTAGCAACAGCTAAAGCCTGGTAGGCTACTGCTATTTAGCTTAAGCTAGTTGGTAGCAAAATGCCTCCGTTCTCTACAGATGACTTCCAGAAACTTATACAGAAGATGGCTGTGTTGGAAATGAAAATGCAACGGTTGGAAGTTAACGTGGAAGTGAATGGACTATGTCGTGGGAATGACACGACTTTACCAGTGTTGCAAAAAAATGGAGAAGGGTATGCTAACTCACAGCTAGTTAGCAGCTACAAGGATTCCAAGGAACAGGAGGGCTGTGTACCGGGTAATAAATCTACAAGTGGTAGTCCTCCCTGGAACTCTCTGGGTGCAAAGCCTAAGAGTAAATCATTTCCATGGGATTTGGGAGGACGGATAACAGGCAGAGCCCAGAGCTCCGAAATCTGTGATGCGACCGGCTGGCCTGCATTGTTATCACCCAGGAAGAGCGCCTCTTCAACCCCTATTCATACTAGGAAACAGCAGTGGACAGCTGCTAAAGGGAGAATTACAAACAATCCTCCTAAACCACCAAGTGTGCCAATCCAGAACAGATACGCTCCGCTGACCGAGAACCGGAGATCTGATGACCTGGATAACCTGTCCTCTTCACGCAGCAGGGTAAGGACCAATAGCTACTCTAAAAGTAAAAGGCTAGAGGGAAAGCTAACGACTGGGCCTGAAACTCTGATTGTGGGTGACTCTGCTGTAAGAGATGTAAAAGGTCTGTGTAATAAGAACAACACCAAAGTACTCTGTTTTCCCAAGGATGTGGTCTCTGACTTGGCTGAGAAGATCCTGCATATTGGGGCAGAACATCCGACTGTGAAGAATGTGGTACTGCACATTGGAACAAATGATGTTGTGAAACAACAGTCAGAAGTGCTGAAAGAAGACTTTAAATGTTTGTTGGAAACTGCCAGCTCTCTAAATGCAGAGGTGTTCATCAGTGGCCCTCTACCGCCAGTCAGAAGAGGAGTGGAGAGATTCAGCAGATTGTTTGCACTGAACACCTGGCTTTCAACGCCCTGTACTGACCATTCTGTTCATTTTATTGACAATTTTAACTTTTTCTGGGATCGCAGACATCTTTTCAAGGCAAATGGAGTTTGCCTGAACAAGTCAGGAGTGAAATTGTTTATCTCTAACATATTCAACTGCCTGCGTCATCAATCTGTTCCCTCTGCCAAGGACAAGCGGCAAGAGGAATCAAAACAGGAGAAAGACACAACACATCACGCAGAAAACCCTGAAGAATTATCACTGCACCCGCCTGAGGAATGTTCTGATTATGGGAGACCTATGAGACAAATGGAGGAGTCTCCACTGCCCCGCACCCCCCCCCCCCCCCCCCCTGTCAACGCCTTTGAGGATACTCTGTTCACCCTTTCACCCTCGCCCACCCTCCTGGAGATCGATGAACACACAAAGGAGATACAGAGGGTTGGCACAGATTCCTTCCTGGAGTTCAAAGACCAAACGAAGGCGATACGCAGGGCTGGCACCATGTCCTTTACCCCCGCTCCTCAACGACACCCACCAAAATCACCGCGGAGACGCGCACCATCTCCCCCGTCCTCATCACCGCGCCTACGTCAACCACCTCCCCCCCCTGGCAGCATGTCCTCTACCCCCGCACCATCTCGCCCGTCTCCATCACCGTGCCTACGTCGACCACCTCCCCTCCCTTCGAGGGGGCTTCTGCAGTCTCCGAAGCCTGATAAGGATGTGTGTGTACAAAACACAACAAACTCTTACTGATATGTGATGGGTCCAGGCTCAAGGGCGTATGGCACTCTCAACTCTTTCCAGGACATGTCGGGGCCCTGCCTGCCAGTAGCAAACAAAAACATGACTGATAGTGTGTTTAACAAACTTAAACTAGCTTTATTAAACGTCAGGTCTTTGGCAGGAAAAACATTTTTAATCAATGATTTTATCACTGAGCACAATCTCGATTTTATGTTTTTAACAGAAACTTGGATTGAACAAAATAACAGTGCAGCTGTTCTTATCGAATCAACCCCTCCCAACTTTAGTTTTATGAGTCAGGAAAGAATGCATAAGAAAGAGGGTGGAGTTGCTATTCTGTTCAATGATTCCCTTCAATGCAGGAAGACATCGTATGGAAACTTTGATTCTTTTGAATATGTGGCCCTTCGGCTGAAATGCTCCTCTCGAGCTCTGTTCCTAAATATCTATAGACCACCCAAATACTGTGCAAGCTTTTTTGATGACTTTTTGATTACTGAACTGCTGTCTATAGTGTGTATTGACTTTGACCGTCTAGTCATTGTTGGTGATTTTAACATCCATGTTGACAACCCCCAGGACAGAGGGGCTAAAGAACTGTTTTGTGTTCTTGATAGCTATGGACTGACTCAGCATGTGACGGAGCTCACGCACAATAAGGGGCACACTCTGGACTTAATTATCTCAAAGGGTGTGAATATCTCTAAGGTTGTGGTGACTGATGTTGCACTCTCTGACCATTCCTGTGTTTTCTTTGAGAGCTCTATTTCTGTTCACACAAATGTTCAAAAAGAGGTAACCACAAAGCGATATTTAACTGAAAATACTAGGGAAATGTTTACTCAGAATTTCTCTTCCACACTTGCCCCTGCCAACATCTCAGTAAATGAGCTAGTAGATCATTTTAATTCAAAAATTAAAAATGTTATAGATGCCATTGCTCCAACTAAGGTAAAGGAAGTGACTGGCAAGAAAATATCTCCATGGAGAAAGGCCATGACCGTGAGAGCAGAGAAAAGAGAATGTCGAAAAGCTGAACGCAGGTGGCGAAAAACAAATCTCCAGGTTCACTTTGAAATCTATAAAGAGAGACTTGGCCTTTATAATTTGGAATTGAAAAACGCACGACAATCGTTCTTCTCTGACATCATTACCAAAAACAAAAACAACGCACGTGCCTTGTTTGCTACCGTCGACAGACTAACTAACCCCCCAGTGTCAGTTGCCTCTGAATTTCTATCCACCAGGGCGTGCAATGATTTTGCCTCCTTTTTCACTGACAACATTCAGAACATCAGACAAGCAGTCAGTGCCTCTGCATCAGGAACAGCAAATGTGTTGTCCCTATCTCCACTTAACATCAATTCAGACATCATGACACAATTCCATCAGATTAATGATAAAAACCTAGAGGACATTATTCAACTTCTGAAATCCTCCTCTTGCTGCCTTGATATTATTCCAACAGGATTTTTCAAAGATGTTTTGCCTTGCATGGCCTCAGATCTACTTCATATAGTAAACAAATCTCTTCACTCAGGTATTTTTCCACAGGCCCTGAAAACTGCAGTCATTAAACCGCTCTTAAAAAAGAATAATGTAGATGCTTCAGTAATGAACAATTACAGGCCCATATCAAACCTGCCATTTCTAGGTAAAATCATTGAAAAAGTTGTTTTTCAACAGTTGAGTAATTTCTTGCATTTAAATAACTGTTTGGATGTGTTCCAGTCAGGCTTTCGTCCAAACCACAGCACTGAGACTGCTCTTGTAAAGGTCTTTAATGACATCCACTTAAACACAGACAGTGGCAGAACTTCAGTGTTAGTATTATTAGATCTCAGTGCTGCGTTTGACACTGTTGACCACAGCATATTACTAGACCGACTGGAAAACTGGGTGGGACTTTCGGAAACAGTTCTAAATTTGTTTGAATCCTACTTAAAGGACAGAAACAACGTTGTTTCTATCGGTACATACACATCTGAGTTGACAAATATGACATGTGGGGTTCCTCAAGGCTCCATCTTGGGGCCTCTTCTCTTTAACGTCTACATACTACCACTGGCTCAGATAATGAAGAACAACAAAATAAGTTACCATAGCTATGCAGATGACACACAAATTTACGTAACAATTTCACCAGGAGACTATGCTCCAATTCAAACACTGAGTAAGTGCATTGAACAAATCAATGACTGGATGTGTCAGAACTTTCTCCAATTAAACAAAGATAAAACTGAGGTAATGGTTTTTGGAGCCAAGTCAGAACGTATAAAAGTTAGCGCTGAGCTTCAGTCTGCAATGTTCAAAACAACAGATAGAGCCAGAAATCTAGGTGTAGTCATGGACTCTGACCTGAGTTTCAACAGTCACATTAAAACAGTTACTAAATCAGCCTACTATCACCTGAAGAACATATCTAGGATTAAAAGACTAATGTCACAGCAGGATTTGGAAAAACTTGTCCATGCTTTTATCTTCAGTAGACTGGACTACTGCAATGGTGTCTTCACAGGTCTCACTAAAACATCTATGAGGAAGCTGCAGCTGATTCAGAACGCCGCTGCTCGAGTCCTCACTAACACTAAGAAAGTGGATCACTCCAGTTCTGAAGTCTTTACACTGGCTTCCTGTGTGTCAAAGAATAGATTTCAAAATACTGCTGCTGGTTTATAAAGCACTGAATGGTTTAGGCCCAAAATACATTTCTGACCTCCTGCTAAATGATGAACCATCCAGATCTCTCAGGTCTTCAGGGACTGGTCAGCTTTCTGTCCCCAGAGTCAGAACTAAACATGGAGAAGCAGCGTTCAGTTATTATGCTCCAAATATCTGGAACAAACTCCCAGAAACCTGCAGGTCCGCTGCAACTCTGACTACTTTTAAATCCAGGCTGAAGACTTTTATTTTTGTCGCTGCTTTTAATTGAACTATTCATATCTTAGACTGCACCGTAACTTTTATCCATGTACTTTTTTTCTTTTAATGTTTAATTGACTGCACTGTAACTTTTACCCATGTATTTTTTCTTTTAATGTTTGTTTAATTAGCTTTTCTTTTTAATGACTGATTTTAAATGCCATTTTCTTAATCTCTTTCATTTTTTGTAAAGCACTTTGAATTGCCTTGTGTTGAAAAGTGCTATATAAATAAACTTGCCTTGCCTTGCCTTGCCTTACGTGCGCGTGAAAAGTTTCTGGCAATTTGGGGCGGAGCCACTGGACTTTGATTGACAGCTGCCAGGAAACCCGGGGTTGCCAGGTTTGATAAATGCCTGAACTGCCAAGAGCCGAGCAGTGACGGCAGCAAAATCAGTTGGGCGAGATTGAATGGTAAAGTTGTCCATAAAAAACTATTATATTCGTAAAGTGTACAGCTAATATATATATAATCATATATATATATATATGATTCTGTTTTCTTCAAGGTTGTGTCTTCCTGGTCGAATGTACTTATTGTAAGTCGCTTTGGATACAAGCGTCAGCTAAATGCAATGTAATGTAATGTAATATACATTAATTTGATATAAAACAATATATTTTTCAGTGGGCTGTGACTGTGTCCGTCGAAAACTGCTAGCTACTGTCTGCTGTACGCACCTAGATTTTGCTGCCGTCACTGCTCGGCTCTTGGTAGTTCAGGCATTTATCAAACCTGGCAACCCCGGGTTTCCTGGCAGCTGTCAATCAAAGTCCAGTGGCTCCGCCCCAAAGTGCCAGAAACTTTTCACGCGCGCGTAGACAGACTCCGCGAGGCTGACACTCCCGCGAGCAAGCAAGAGGGCTGTCTCTCAGAGCCGCTCGCGGGGGTTTAATCTGCGCGCGAGGGTCATTTTATGCGCGTGTAAAAGCACATTTTCCGCTCGTGAGTAGCTTGTTTTACGCCCGAGAATATTGACCCAAATCTGACTCCATATAAGAACCCTCTTATGCCTTTGCCTGAAGACGGTGACGAACTTCTCATGGTGTGCACACCTAGACCGGACTTAAAAGACGTTCCTCTGACCAACGCTGACCTCATTTTGTATATTGATGGGTCTGCCTCTCGCGACCAAGGGGGAACTAATCGGGTGGGTTTTCCTGTTGTTTCAGATTCTGCTGTACTCCGTTCCGGACCAATCCCATGTCTCAGCACAAGCAGCAGAGCTCATCGCACTAACTGAAGCCTGCACGTTTGCAGAAGGCAAAACCGTGACTATTTACACTGACGCTATGCTATGCTTTTGGGGGTAGTACACGATTTTGGGGCTATTTGGAAGTGTAGACAATTTCTGAAATCTGATGGCAAACCAGTACTTAACCATGTACTGGTTGCAGGCTTACTAGACGCCACTCTGCTCCCATCTGAAGTTGCAGTCTGTAAATGTGCCGCACACGCAAGCAGCACAGACCCAGTTTCCCTAAGAAATTGGGTCTGCTAATTTACCTGCTGACTCAGCCGCAAAGGCAGCTGCTCTGATTCCTCTCGCACCTCACGCACAATCATTTGTTAAAATCCCTGTCTCCTCCTTCACTGACAAAATGTCGTCACTGACTTCCATGCAGCAGCTCGCTACACCAGTTGAGAAAGCTTTTAAAGCCTAAGACCCCAAAAAAGTGTGGGACACCATGAGAACCGTGACAGGAATGACCTCTTCAGCTAAACCTATTGTGACGGACAAGACATACTTGATCCATACCAATTTGCCTATAAGCAAGGGGGGTTCTTGATAACTATGGTGGGGACCCTCTCATGACATCCAACTATAGGCCCATCAGTATCTTCAACAACAGCTCCTTGTGTTCAAATTGAGAACCATAAGTCTAGTGTTTGTCAACTGGAGTACCGCAGGGCTCTGTATTGGGCCCAATCCTGTTTAGTAGTACATAAATGATCCGCCTTCTGTGTGTGAAGAATGTGATGTATGCTGATGATACAGTTGTGAGCTCACAGCTCCTCATATCTGTTCAGAAACTAGACAGAAGTTAAACAAGTACAAACCACAGACTATCTGTGTCATGGTGAATACAGTCGCTGCTTTATTTATGTCTGTATAGGGCGTTCCGAGCTGAATAAGGGCGTCAAATGAAGGCAAGACGCCCGCCTGGCGGAAACGCTGGAATTAGGAATATACTGTGATGAAGTGCACACTGACCTGAGCTCCAGGGGTCTCTTTCTTCTCCTCCATGCTGCTCATCAGCTGTCCTGATGAAGACCACAGAGCTGCTTCATTATTAATATAATACAAATATTTAGATATAATTCATCATAAACTGTCAGCAGTGAAGAGGAGGAATTCAAAGAGTTTATTCAATGATATGTTCTATTTCTAGATGCTTATATGTAGTGTTTTATCACACCATGTGCAGTGCCGTGTCTTATCTATGCTGCTGTGACGTAAACATGTTCCAAATTGATCCATTTAGTCAATGTGATGCTAAGCAGAGCAGAACATGATAGAAAGGTCAGATAGTTATTAACGTTACATGCACATTACTTTAACCATTACGATAAAAAGTTGGTTTTCTGTGTAAATTATTATTAATACAAATATTTAGATATAATTCATCATAATCTGTGTAGCAACTTACATTCTAACTTACAGCTCACAGTTTGTTCACTTTTATTTCATTAAAATGACTTTATTCACATAGAAAGTGACATTAATGGTTGTTTGAACCACTGTTATAGCGCTATCCGTGTGTAACTATCACTAAGTTAACACAGAAAGCAAACATTAGCTAGTGAGACTGTTTAATGTACTCCATGTATACAGTATTTTCTGTATATTGTGTATTCTTTAGATACTCTAGTGATATGTGTCCTGTGTGTATACTTGCTGCTAATGCTTCATTTGTATTATATCTTATTGTATCTTTTAAATATGTTTAACTCGTGTAATGCCTGAAAACACTTCTGCTGTGACACATTCATTTCCCACTTTAAGATAAATCATTATTTAAATAAAGTATATCTATTTACCTAATGAGCTAAACCGTCGCTTAGCTTAGCGTTAGCTGCTAACTGAAGAACCCCATTCATTGCAATGGGACAAACGCTACGTCACGGCGAATGGCGATGCTAATAAGCTAGTTAGCATATATTTAAAACCATATCTATGGTAAAGAGCACCAACACAACAACTCAAACCGTCTTAAAGACAACTGGTGTAATAAATAACTAGCATAAAGTCAGCTGAGCATTACAAATCAACTGTTACTCCCCCAGAGCCGACCTGGAATAATAACTGTAGCTGTTAGCCGATAGCCGTTAGCTGTTAGACTGAAGATTACAGCTGTTGTGTTGAATAAAATAACTTCTGATTCGTGATTAACTGTAAACTAAGAGGTTTAATCCACTCACTACCACCACTTCTTCTTCTTCTTCTTCTTCTTCTTCTTCTTCTTCTTCTTCTTCTTCTTCTTCTTCTTCTGTGTTTATTGGCGGTTGGCAAACCAACTTGTAGGCGCATTACCGCCACCAACTGGACTGGAGTGTGGACAAGAGACTATGCAGAAAACAAGAAACAAAAGAAACAAAAGAAAGAACCAAAACTCTAGATTATTTTAAATGTATCAATTTCTCTTAGAAATTTAATAATCTCACAATATATATTGCCTGATGTTTTCCCTAACAGCCCTGATAGCGACAAGTCATGGAATTTTGCTTTCTTCAGTGTCTGGAAAAGCACATTTCTCTGAGTACTATATTTCCTGCAAAGCAGTAAAACATGCCCAACAGTTTCTGGCTGGCTGCAGTGTGTACACTTTCCGGTTGGATGCTTTCCTATTATACTTAAAGTATGATTGAGACCTGTATTATACTTAAAGTATGATTGGGACCTGTATTATACTTAAAGTATGATTGAGACCTGTATTATACTTAATATATGATTGAGACCTGTATTATACTTAAAGTATGATTGAGACCTGTATTATACTTAAAGTATGATTGAGACCTGTATTATACTTAAAGTATGATTGAGACCTGTATTATACTTAATGTATGATTGAGACCTGTATTATACTTAATGTATGATTGAGACCTGTATTATACTTAATGTATGATTGAGACCTGTATTATACTTAATATATGATTGAGACCTGTATTATACTTAAAGTATGATTGAGACCTGTATTATACTTAAAGTATGATTGAGACCTGTATTATACTTAAAGTATAATTGAGACCTGTATTATACTTAAAGTATGATTGAGACCTGTATTATACTTAATGTATGATTGAGACCTGTATTATACTTAAAGTATGATTGAGACCTGTATTATACTTAAAGTATGATTGAGACCTGTATTATACTTAAAGTATGATTGAGACCTGTATGACCTATTCTCATCCGAGAAATGACATGTTCCTCCCTTCTTTTAAACCCCACCTTCCTTCCATCCCCCACATACCTTTGAATGTTATAAAGATGTCTTCCTGTATCACTAAGGTCCCAATGATCTTGCCATGTTGTTTGTGCATATTTCTGAATGAATGTTTGAACCTCCGCTTTGCTGAGTGGAACTTCTATGTCTATGTTCATACTTCTGAGTGTTTGTTTGGCCAGAATATCCACCTGTTCATTTCCCTCCACACCAACATGAGCAGGAACCCAGATGAAACGAGTTGCTATGCCTTTGATTTGCATTTGATATACAATTATACATATTTCATTTATGATGTCCATTCTAGATGAAGATCTGCCTGATCGTATACTTGATAATGCTGAAAAGCTGTCAGATGCAATTACACTGTTATATCTGGCTCCGCCCTCTACTGGACTCTATGGGTACTACCTTACCCTGCGAGCATTCTCCCACTGAGACTTCTTTAGACGTAGCCGGCCTTGGGCAGGGCCTACCTGAATGCGCGCGCATCACACCGTATAAAAGGAGGCCTCACCTCCTGACTATCATCCTTTTCTCTTCAGCGGCGGAAGTGTTTTCACGGAGCTTAAAAAGACGAGAGAATAGAGAGTTATGGAGTCAGTTCTTGACCACAGGACCTGTCCGAAATGTCCTAACCTGATCGCGGGAGCGGATCCACACCCCTTCTGCTTCCTATGTATGGGGCCTGACCACGCCGTGAGCTGTATGGGCCCGACACCGATATGCTCAGCCTGCCAGATGCTTCATCGGCTCACACGTGAGCATCGTGGGCAGCATTTCCTGTCGGCGGAGGCCCCGCAGGAGGAGGTGGAGGATTCGGAGCTCGACGTCGTCGAGATGGGCGAGTCAGGAGAGGAGGAAGTGCCGTTCCGGTTCTCCCTTCCGTGGGGCCAGTCAACCCCGATTCCGGAGGAAGAGGACGCCTCGGTGTCTGGAGGTCCGACTCTCAGGTCTGCGCGGAGGGATTTCCCAGCGGTGATGACCCTGGCGGCGGAGCGTGTAGGCCTACAGCTCCCCCCACCGCTGCCACCGAGGCCTATAGGCCGCCTGAGACCGGGGTATTACGGCCCGGTGCATCCAGCGCAGCCGACCTTCGTTTCGCCCCAGCTGCCTGATATATGGCGGTGTGTGGAGGCGACATGGCAGCAGCCATTTAAAACGAAGGCCCCAGTAGCCGCTATGGCAGGCATCATCAAGGTGGAGGGCCGCGCGGAAACAGCGTGTTCGGGTGTGCCCCCCCTTGATGAGAGCCTGGCCCATCTGCTTCCGGGGGCGGCTGGTTGGGCGGAGGGTAAGCAAACCCTGCCCCAGCTGCCCCGGGACCGAGACATACTGGAATATCTGGACAAGATGTTCAAGCTCGGTACGCAGATGGCGGCTGCAGCAAACAATCTCGGCGTGTTGGGCGTCTCCCTGATCACCCCTCAGGCAGTCGCCCCCGCCCTCCTCTCTCAAGAGGGGAGCGATTATTCGGACCGCGCTATAGGTCAGATGAACAATCTGATTCATGGCGTGGCCGCTGCAGCAGGGCGGGTGATTTCCTTGGCCACAGTGGCGTCTCGTCACGTGTGGTTGGGACTCACTGCCCTATCTAAGAAGGACCGAGAAGATCTCCTCGGAGCCCCCGTGTCTACGGAGGGGCTCTTTGGGTCAATCTCCTCGGTCACCCAGCGCTTCAGCCGCCTGGAGGAGGAACGGGTCCAGCTTAGCCGGATGCTACCGCTGGCCCCTCCTCCGGCCCCGCTACGTGCTCCTCCATGCATTTCCATGCAGGCGAGGGAGCGCAGCGCGACAATGAAGCGGAGGGAGAGGCGCCGGCACGGGGGTCCCGTTGCTGCGGCGCCCTCCACCTCTACGGCCCATCCCGTGGTGCCGACATATCGGCAGCCACGGGCAGGGCCGTATCCAGGATTTCCTAAATACCGAGGTCCAAACATGTTTGGGGGGTTCGGGGGATACCCCCCAAGATTTTTGGAATTGTCATGATCTAGTTAGGTGCTTTTTAAATCCTGTGGGGGGGTCACACATTGGATAATATATTGATTTCAAACCATGTCAGTGGGCTGACACATCAATTATTTTTGGAAGTGTGATGCATGAGAATCAGTTGATTGTTACTATTAATGATCTGGACATGCAGAAGAGGCTAAAATGATCACAAAACATTGTCAACATTCATTTTCCATGTCTCTCTCCTTTCCATAACCTGCACCCTCTCTCATCGTCTTTAGTCTCTCTGTCTTCTTCCTGTTCATTACTCTCTCTGTCCTCTTCTCTCTCTCTTTGTTCAATCTCTCCCTCGTTGCTCACTTTTTGCTCCTCCTCACTTGTCGCTCCTGCCAGTGAATTAAAAGCAATTTAGTTCATTTCACTTGTTTGTTTGCACTTTTTGTTTTATTTAAATCTGTTTTGTTTGATTCTCCAAAGAGAACAAAGATGTAAGCAAATTGTGTTTTATAAAATGGTATGTTATGACATAACTGCACCTTTTTTTTTTTTTACAATTATGCCTATTGTCTATATTGTAAATGAAGACTATTGTTATAAATAGATGGGCTTATTAAGCCTACATTATTTTGTGAGACTGTCCCTGCAGTTCCTCCCTGACTTCCATCTCTTTCTCTCTCTGCCTGTCCTGTCTCTTCCTTACCAAAGCTGAGCTTCGACTGACGTAGTCTTTTCATTATATCTGAGTCAGTGTAAAAAGAAAACAATACAATTTTATATCTCCAATGTTTTACTCAAATTGAAATGAAAAAAGCATTACAACGTTTGTTAAAAGGTAATCCTTTTGACATTGGATGAATGTAATTAACTTTAGCTCTCTAGCTAGTTTATTCACGCAATTTAAATCAAAGTATAGCCTATAGCTGCAATATAAGTTAGTGTGCATGTTGTCGCACGTCCACTGACTAACGTAGAGCGTTCACACAGGATCTGCTGGTCATATGATGTCCTGTGAGGAACAGAAACACAAGCAGCCCGCTGGACTCAGATCTCTAGATACCTCATCACTCCTCCGCTGATCCTGTTCAAGTCCGAGCTGCGGTGGTTTGTTGATACATGTCGTCTTCTTCTGTTTGCTTTAATCGAGGCTACGTAGTTATGCAGCGCCCCCATCGTCAGTAAATGGAAGTACTACAAAGAATCCCGTTTAGTGCAATTATTTCACAAGTTTTGTTACACAGCTCGAAAAATATTACCGAGGTCCGGACCTCGGTGACCTCAATGGTGGATACGGCCATGCGCGAAACCCGGACATTTTCATGAATTTATAAACCCCCCCCCCCCCGGACAGGGCGTGAAAAGAGGACATGTCCGGGCGAAAGAGGACGTTTGGTCATCCTAAACTACACCATTGTTTGGTTTCAATGGTAGCACGTCCCTTTAGTAGTGCGCGCAACTGAAAGTCTGAGAGGGTGAGGAAGATATATCACAGAAAACTGAACAAGAATGGACAACTCCACCCTCTGCTCACTCCTTTCCTGTAAAAGGAGTGAGCAGAGGGTGGAGTTGTCCATTCTTGTTCAGAAGAATGGACAACAACCACACGGTTTTGAAATGCTCCCGATTTCATTTCTGAGGTGTCAATGTTGGCAAGTATGGTTGTACGTGAAACCACTTGGTAATATATAAATATGTATATGTTGAAGCCTGTTATGATCAATTGTGATTAAAACTTTATCTAAAAAGTAAAGCTGATGATGGATTACTGTGGTGGAGTTAAAATAACAATAGCCTATTTCTTTTTGAAATGTGATGGAGTAGAAGGATAGTAACTGTGATTATTCATGTTAAGTAGCCCACAAGTAAATAAAACAATTGCAAGTGCAATAAGAAGCTACAGGAACGTTAATCTACGTCGGTAATATTAACTTTATTTAATACAACATTTACGGTACAAGATTTACATCATACAGCCCATGTAGTAGGGCTGTGCAATTAATCGTATTTTAATCGCAATTACCATTTTGGCTTGCAACGATTACGAAAACAACGTAATCGAAATAAAACGATTATTAATTAAAAAAAAAAAAAAAATGTAATTATTATTTTTTTTAATTGTTTTTTCAGTTGAATTATACTTAAAGTTCAGGGTAATCAACTCTTAACATACGGTTAACTTTTTTTTTCAATAAATGGATGTTTTCAAAGTAAATGGATAATCGTTTTTAATAATCGTGATCAATTATTGACCAAAATAATCGTGATAATGATTTTTGCCATAATCGCACAGCCCTACCATGTAGTATAATATTTTACAAATGATGAATTACAGCAAACATGTGCATTATTACAGCTCCGTGGGCTCACTGGCAGTAAGGCGATATGGGTCCGTTGTTATTGTGCATCCATGGGTAAAGAGAAACTCATGTAGTACTGGACACGTAACATGAACGTGCCGGGCGGCGCGGTCCCATGGGTTAGATGCGCGTTCATAATGCCGAGGGAAATAACTCTCAGAATAACGTTATTAGCACATTTTTACAACTTGAGGAACGAATGTTTTTAATAAGGGCTATACAAGTGTTCATACTGGGTAGTTTATTTAGTTTAAAAAAAAGTATCCAACGAGTTACAGACCACTTTTTCCCAATGTAAGTCAATGGGAAAAAGTCTTCCGGGCCCAGCAACCTAAAGGAAGTGTAGTACCACCTGTAGTGGCTATTTGTCAACAACACCAAAGTTTCAAAAGGCCACTGAGGCACCAGTTAGCAGATCTTACGCAGATCAGGAGCCGGTAATTAATCCATTGTCCAGACAAGGCATCAACGTTTTCGTTGTATTTATTAGCTTCACCTTGCGGGAACAATACAGCAAAAGGTGTTGAAATGTTTACTCAGCCCTGACACTGGTAAAAAACCATATACCTTCCCGGTGCCCACTGACTGCTGCTGTGCCCTGATTGACTTAAATAAACCCAGCTGTGTGCCCAAATTGACCCATCACCTTCAAAATAAAAGCATCTTAGCTGGAACACAACTTAACTTAAATAATATGGCTGTAAATCAATTAATTCTACAAAACAAAAAATAACAAATAAATACATTAAATAAATGTGAAAAATACTGAATAGCTTCCACATGCCGGCCCCTAATTGTGAGAATCACAATTACCCTTATGTAAAACATATAAGGGAGCTATTCTCTCTATCCATGAGCCATAGTGTCTTCTGTGTCACCTTCTCTGTAGCCACTGAAAGATAAACAGATGGTAAGAAGACAGGAAGAGAAAATAGATAGAATTGTCCATGATCTTATTCTGTGGCCTCCACCAGCAGGCAGATCTTCGTCACAGGTCTCTCCAAGACGCTGGTTTTGGTTTGGATGCACACAGAGCGGACCAATCCTTTGGAGTCAGACTTGGTTCCTTTTTCTTTTGACTCAGAAGCAACATAAGTCTTTTAAGTTCAAGGAACCAGGCAACAGACGTTTTAAGCTTCTTCCAAGATGAGAAGTAGTTGATGAGATGGTCTGTTGGATTTTCTGAATCCTTAACAATAGCATTCACTGCTGCTTCTCTTTTGACCTCCGGGTCATCAGTGGGAATGACTGAATCCATTTCCAGTGTAGGCCACTCACTCTCAGGCAAATACAGGAGTTCTGGGCCTTTAATCCATTTTCCACGTGTGAGAAATTCTTCGGCTCTTAATCCACGTGAGGCTTCGTCAGCAGGATTGGCCTTGGAGCCCACATACTTCCACTGGTCAACATCTGTAGCTTCTCTGATCTCAGTGACAACTGACGTATGAAAACGTCTGGTTTCATTGGAGATGTATTTGATGACAGTCGTGCTATCGGTTCAAAACACTGACTTCTCCAGTTGAATACATTTAAATACACAATATAAAATATCAAGAAGACACTGTAGTGATCTCTAAAACAGTTGAGTGCAGGACGTCCAAAGATATTAACAGGAGGATGCAAAACAGACCAACTAGGCTTTATTTAAACATTAAACATTACTTTAAGTTAAGGTCTTCTTGAATAAGAAAAAAACGTTGGGGTTATCCACAGATAAATATGAAGTCTGACAAAGTACTTAACGTCCAATATATTGCATAGTTTATTTTGGCACTTGACAATCACCTTCCCTGAATTTGATTCTGGGTAGTGTAGTGCCTTCGGAAACTGTAGTGTCAAAACTCCTATTTGTTTCTCTGAATCGAAGGTTAAACACACAAAAGCATTGTACACCATTTAAACCAATCAATATTGTGTAATTAACAAGGATAAACTGATGTTTTCTAGTGGATGAGTAATGCAGATATCACTGTGTAATAATTTGACAGTGAGGGGATACTTCCGGTTTTATTGTGAAAACTTAGAGACCGGAAAAACAGTTTTCACCCACGCTAACTTTACATGGAAGCTGCACACACGTTATCCTGGCGAGACCTCAGATCATCTTCGTAATATCTATCAAACTATTGTAGTGGACATTTCTTTTCTGCACCTTATATGCTAAAACCAAATGCTTCTCAAAGCATCGTCTAACACTACTGTACCATTTTCCAATTATGTGCTGTTTTCTCTGCATACTCTAATGGGGGTTTTCTTCCCAAGCGCTTCAAGGCCACAGAGCTGATTTGGCAGACTATGTTGAGACTACTCCTCTTCACACAAAGTCTCACAAGACTTTTTAACCTTTTAAGACCTTTTTTAAGACCCTTTCCATACATTTTAAGACCTCATCGCAACTTCGAGTTCTAACCGGTTACAATTACCTTGGCGACACTTTACCTCATATTTCTATATTGATTAGCTAAACAGAGTGCAGACAGACGACTGAAGCCTCCTCTCCACATGAACTTCAACCTCTCTGTGAAGGTGAGGGTTAATGCAGTATGCTGCTTTGTTGCTTCTGTACTCTGTGCTCTTTCATTCCAGTCAAACTCCTCAGAAACCATTAGAAACCAGTATTTGACCAATAAACAAAACAATTGACAAAACTTTGAACTATGAAATATATGAAACTTTGGTGAGCTTCAGCGGGGTAATGCCATATAGGAGCTCCCTCACAAATACCCAGGGGTTCAATTGGGCTGGGGCTGTCCGGGGCTAAGCCCGGCACATAGGACGATGCTCTGACGTCATCACCCTCACACATTTGTCTACAAAAAACGATATATATGTTAAGACTTTTCTCGTTCTTAATATAGACTATATTTAGGGTCGATATGTGTTGACCTCACTTTAATATAGCAGATCTCTGTGACCGGATATAGTTTGGCTTAGACCCCGGCCCCACGAGGACGCATACAGTAAAACACATACGCAAAAAAGTATTCCGTTCACACGCATTCGATTCATTAACGCGTCCGTTCACACTAGACCGCTGGAAACGCTGTAGTACATATGCCAGGCCTGTAAGTGGCGCTGCTGCCGCCACAAAATACACCAAAGGCAGCGAAGAAGACCCCGGAGCATGGTTGCCCTTCTGTTTATTCTCCGCGGTGGACGGCGTTTTCTCCTGCTGTATATCTCTCAGGTATACCCCCCCCACCGAGCGGAGCAAGGCAACGAAACTTAAAATAAGAAGCAGCATTTTATGGCACGCTATGCATGGGGCCACCTTTACCTCATTCACACCAACGCAACTCCGGTTCAAGCTTTGTGCTAGAGCTTTTCAGGTTCAGAACCAGTTCTTCGGTTTAGCTCTGGCTCTTTTCACACCGCCCAGAGTCCGACTGGTAATGCGGTGTTGCGTCATCGTTTGCGTCATGGCGTAACCGTTTGCGTGCCTGCTTCATAAAGCCAAACCGCGCGGATGAAATCAGTTGCATTCATTTCTTATGGCTCTATCTGCAGCTTTTCCGGAGTCATTTCTGTGGTTTAGTTATATTCTTATAAAAAAGTGTACTCGTGTCAATAAAGGTTTTTTTAAAACACAACTGCTTCCGAGGTCGGTCTTATTTCTTAAGGTGAACTGAACCATGAGTGTGGAGTAACGTTGTATCTTTCATTTAAATGAACTGTAACCTTCACCCAGGTATGTAACAGCTGTTCTCAAATGAACACGTGAAGTAAAGTTTAATATTTATAGTTTTATAGATTTATAATGAGAGGTGATCAACGTGAATGCTCAGGTTCCACCTTAACATGCAGACACGTTGCTTCACCATGAGCAGAAACCTTTATATATACAGTCTATGGCAGAAACACTGAAACTCTTAAAGTTGTTAAGTTTCTCCATCGTTGTACAAACTGGATAAAACGAGGGCTTTTTGTTGTTGTCCAGGAGTTGATCTGTCCCTGCCCCCGCCTCGACGTAAGCGTGACGTATGTGGTGCTTTTGCTCTGGCCGAACAATTTTTTGGTGCTTGAAACGAACCGGATTCCGGAGCTAAGAGGCGGCTCCGCTGCGGTGTGAAGAGGAAAACCCGGTGCTTTTCAAGCTCCAGCTCCGAACCGGCCCTGAAACACCGTTGGTGTGAATGAGGTACTTGAGGGGGTTTCCCGACATGTTGTTTCAGTAAATTAAAGGGTGTTTCTTGTTGTCGTTGCTGTGGACCTTCTTAATACCTTGGAAAATGCCGTCTAATACTTTTTAATAGCCTTAATTTTCGCTAAATTGATTTATCAACTTTTAATACTTTTTAAGACCCCGCGGACACCCTGAAAGTTATTTTGAACACTTGGTGGTGGGGTGTATAAAAGGGGTCATAGGTGACAGGAGAGGAAGTGGATACAGGAGGAAGAGCATACCGATTCTATCAGACGGCCAGCCCAGCCTCAGCAGATACTCATACTACAACTATTGACACAGTGTACTTAAACCTTGGTATGTAAAGCAATGAAACAGCGCGCTGTCGGCAGACGGACAGAAAACAAAACTTAAAAGGAACAGTGAACATTATGCCTGTCAATTCTGAGGTTACGTCAACAGATGGCGCTGTTGGGATGGGATCTGTAATGGAAAAAAGGATTACCCAACACAAGGCCAATAGATGGGAATTGTTTATTGTAAACTGTGAAAAAAACAAAATATGCTTAATTGCGGCTCCTACACTCTTAGAACCCACTATGGGTTTTCTCCTGAGTGAACACGAAGATGTGTTTTGAGATTACCTGATGTAGTGAAAGTTCTCTCACACTCTTCACACCAGTAAGGTTTTTCTCCTGAGTGAACACGAAGATGTGTTTTGAGAGCACTTGATGTAGTGAAAGTTTTACCACACTCTTCACACCAGTAAGGTTTTTCTCCTGAGTGAACACGAAGATGTGTTTTGAGAGCACTTGATGTAGTGAAAGTTTTACCACACTCTTCACACCAGTAAGGTTTTTCTCCAGTGTGAATACGGTGATGTGATTGTAGAACACTTGATTGAGTGAAAGTTTTCCCACACTCTTCACAGCTGTAAGGTTTTTCTCCTGTATGAATACGTTTATGTGATTCTAGAGCACTTGATGTAGTGAAAGTTTTCCCACACTCTTCACAGCTGTAAGGTTTTTCTCCAGTATGAATACGTTGATGTGTTTTGAGAGCACCTGATGTAGTGAAAGTTGTCCCACACTCTTCACAGCTGTAAGATTTTTCTCCTGTATGAATACGTTGATGTGATTTGAGAGAACCTGATTGAGTGAAAGTTGTCCCACACTCTTCACAGCTGTAAGGTTTTTCTCCTGTATGAATACGTTGATGTGATTTGAGAGAACCTGATTGAGTGAAAGTTGTCCCACACTCTTCACAGCTGTAAGGTTTTTCTCCAGTATGAATACGTTGATGTATTTTGAGATGACCTGGTGTAGTGAAAGTTGTCCCACACTCTTCACAGCTGTACGGTTTTTCTCCTGTGTGAATACGCAGGTGGCTCTTTAAAGTTCCAGATGTTGTGAAGGATTTGTCACATTGCTGACAGCTGTGACGTCTCTCTCTTCCTTTCGGTTTCTAGAACAGACGACAGAGAAAGAGAGAAAGTCAATCTAAAAAGCATAAATACACAAGTTAACACAATAAAAACTCACTTAATATAAACCTTGAGTTAACAAAATACTACTTAACAACTGTTTGTCTTTATTATATTTGATACAGTAATACAGCAATATTCTAACCAAAGTATATACCAGAGGTGGGGGACTCGAGTCACATGACTTGACTTGCCTATTTTTTGACTTGAGACTTGCTTGACTAACATTGATAAAAGACTCGACTTGACTTTGACTTGGTATTCATGACTTGAGACTTAGGCTTGAGACAGATGACTCGAAAGGACTTTACTTTTTAAAATAGAATATTTGCATTTGTTTTTGTACGAAGCACCTAGAGGGCAATGAAAGAAAAAAAAGAGAGAGGAAGTCTCTTCTCGTTCGCAGGAGAAAGTAGGAAGTGGAGCGCACAGGAGACAGCCGTTTCATTGCAGACTGTTATGTTTATGTGGGGAAATACATACATTATTTGAGATATATTTCAAACTCGAACTTCATTTTAGGGACATTTCGGCCAGGGGTGTAGAGTTATTTGTTCAAGCACCGGATCGGAAAAACAGGAGAGTCTGTGAACCAGTCTGCCTTGACCTATGTATTCATGTCTGTGACTCTCACAGTATCTGCTGCCCACAGCTGCTTCATAGAAGAAAACCTCCTTCACTTCATGAAATCTCTGCAGCACCAGGAGGCAGTAACGTGTAACTCAGCAGAATCTGAGAAGAGCAGCACCAGCTGCAAAGAGCTGTGCCTTCACTGTGTTTACCTTCATTAGAACAGCTAACGAGCGACCGCAGGCTGCTACGTTTTAACCCACACACACAATTATTCCCCCTATTACCTGTTTTATGATTTCAGAGCCCCACTCTCCATTGTTGTTAATGTTGAAAATAAAACTCTAGTTTCATAACCACTGTCTTTTAACTGATTTAAACTGGGGTTATTCATCAGGATTTCGTAGGACTTGACTTGCTTGACTCTCACCCCAGTAACTTGAGACTTGCACATGTATGACTTACTCCCACCTCTGGTATACAGGAGACAGAGGGAGACGGCATCCTGTCACTGCGAGTCTCAGTATGCTCCGTTCCTCTTGTGTTTTGTTTTTTTGTCTAAACTTTGTTGTGTCTGTATGAAACGTCATTTTGAGAGACCATGCTTTTGATCCTGTGGATTACATTTGCCTTCTGCAGACCATCTCTGGCCATTCAACTTTCCAAGACACACCTGAGTGACAGCACGAACAGGTATGGCGAGGAGCCCCGGCCTCAACGCTGCTACAGACGCGAGGCAATGCTAGAGCTACAATGCGATCGGCCTCCTACGAATACACCAAGCCATCTGTGCTCTTCGTTATTGGATGAAATCCCTCGGGAGCCGCTTAGAAACACCAGGAAAAAGAGACGAGGAAGGAGGGGAGGCGTTCAGAATACGGCGGAGATTCAGCCGGCCACCACTTCCATCCATCATTCTCACAAACCTGCGCTCATTGAGCAACAACGTGGACACACTAAGGACATACACAAGGTACTGTCATGAATTTCTCGAGGTCTCTTTATTATGTTTCACGGAAAGTTGGCTCCAATCTACGATGCCTGAATCTCTCTTTGAAGTACCCGGACTCACCCTTGTTCGAGCAGACAGGGATGCGAACTCGGGGAAAACCAGAGGAGGCGGTATTTGTGTGTATATTAATGATCTGTGGGCCGATCATACTCAGTAAAATGTAAAACCTGCAATCCCAACGTAGACATTCTCGGCATGACGTTAAGACCCTTTTATCTGCCTAGAGAATCCGGGTGTATTTTACTGTTTGTTGTTTTATGTATGGAGCACTTGAACAGACAGAGAAATAACTCTTTGACTGAAGTTTACTTATCAATACTAAACCAAAATTAAATTATACCTCCTTTGAAAGCCTCGTTTTTAGTCTTACGCATCCGACCTGGAAAACTTTGCAGCCAATCTTATTTGTTACAGTGTACCGTGCACCAGGTCCTTATTCAGAATTCTTATCAGAATTCTCTGAGTTTTTATCAACTTTGGTTCTTAAAACAGATAAAGTCATTATCGTAGGTGACTTTAATATTCATGTTGACGATGATAAAAATAGCCTTACTGTTGCATTTAACTCTATATTAGATTCTGTTGGTTTTTGTCAGAGTGTAAATAAACCAACCCACTGCTATAATCACACTCGACCTTGTTCTGACTTATGGTATTGAAATTGAGCAACTATTAGTCGAACCGCATAATCCTGCTTTATCCGACCATTTCTTAGTAACTTTTGAAGTACTGTTACGAGACTACAAAGCATTAGTCAAAAGCTCCTGCAGCAGAAACCTATCTGTTAGTGCTATAGCCAAATTTAAGGAAGAGATTCCACCAATACTTAACTCGATAGCATGTCTGCATGTAAGGGAGGAAACGTATACAAAATGTACACCACCCCAAATTGATCATGTTGTTGATAGTGCTACAGATGCGCTGCGAATAAAATTAGACTCTGTTGCTCCTTTGAAAAAGAAGAAAATAAAACAACCTAGATTAGCTCCATGGCATAATGCCCAAACCCGCAAAATAAAGCAAAAGTCGAGACAACTTGAAAGGATATGGCGTTCCACTAAACTTGAAGAATCTCGTTTAATTTGGCATATTACTCTCAATGAATATAAGAAAGCATTGCGTAAAGCGAGAGCAGCCTACTACTCTTCATTAATAGATGAGAATAAGAATAATGCAAGATTTCTTTTCAGCACTGTAGCCAGGCTGACAGAAAGCCACAGCTCGATTGAGCCTTCTATTCCCATAGCACTCAGTAGTAATGATTTTATGTGCTTTTTTAACGATAAAATTGTTACTCTTAGAAACAAAATTAATGACCTCTTGCCTTTGACCAGTATAGTGTTATCAACAGCTCCCGGAAACGTAAGTTCTAATATTACACTAGATAGTAAACTAGAATGCTTTTCAGCCATAAACCTTGAACAATTAAATTCAATGATTCTCTCTTCGGAACCATCAACGTGTATGTTAGACCCAATTCCAACTAAGCTGTTGAAGGAAGTTTTTCCATTAATTAGCACTTCTTTATTAAATATTATGAATATGTCTTTATTATCAGGCTATGTTCCACAATCATTCAAAGTAGCAGTGATAAAACCGCTTCTTAAAAAGCACAACCTCGATCCAGAGGTTTTAGCCAACTATAGACCTATTTCTAATCTTCCGTTCCTCTCAAAAATTCTTGAGAAAGCGGTCGCAAAACAGTTGTGTGATTACTTAAAAAACAATGATTTATTTGAAGATTTTCAGTCTGGCTTTAGAACACATCATAGCACAGAGACAGCTCTGGTTAAAGTCACAAATGACATTATAATAGCCTCAGACAAGGGACTCGTCTCTATTCTTGTTTTGCTCGATCTCAGTGCTGCATTTGATACTATCGACCATGATATCTTATTGCAAAGACTAGAGCACTTAGTTGGCATACAGGGAACTGCTTTAGACTGGTTTAGGTCCTATCTATCTGAACGCTCTCAGTTTGTACGTGTCAATGATGAATCTTCCACGCAAACCAAAGTTAGCCATGGAGGGCTCAGTGCTCGGACCTATTTTGTTCACATTATATATGCTTCCGTTAGGCAATATTATAAGGAATCATTCTGTACATTTTCATTGTTATGCGGATGATACTCAACTATATTTATCAATCAAGCCTGATGAAATTAATCATCTAAATAAAATTCAAGACTGCCTCAAGGACTTAAAAACGTGGATGACCTTAAACTTGTTGATGTTAAACACGACCAAAACTGAAGTTATTGTACTTGGCCCGAAGAATCTACGAAACAAATTATCTAAGGATATACTAACTATGGATGGCATTACATTGGCCTCCAGTGAGACTGTAAGGAATCTTGGTGTTATATTTGATCAGGATTTATCCTTTAACGCCCACATAAAATCAATTTCAAGGACCGCCTACTTCCATCTACGTAACATTGCAAAAATCAGGCATATCTTGCCTCAAAGCGATGCAGAGAAACTAGTCCATGCATTTGTTACTTCAAGGCTGGATTATTGTAACTCTTTATTATCAGGGTGTACCAAGAAGTCAGTCAAGTCGCTTCAGCTGATTCAAAATGCTGCAGCTCGTGTACTAACCAGAGTTAGGAAAAGGGACCACATTACTCCTGTTCTGGCTGCCTTACACTGGCTCCCTATAGAACACAGGATAGAATTTAAAATTCTTCTTCTCGCCTACAAAGCCCTTAATGGGCAGGCGCCATCTTACCTTAAAGAACTCATTATACCCTACTGTCCTACTAGGGCATTGCGTTCCAAGAATGCAGGGTTTTTGGTTGTTCCTAGAGTCTCTAAAAGTACAATGGGAGCCAGAGCCTTTTCTTATCAAGCTCCACATTTGCACATTTGTGGAATCAGCTTCCAGTTTGTGTTCGGGCGGCAGACACCCTATCCGTTTTTAAGAGTGCGCTTAAGACCTTCCTTTTTGATAAAGCTTATAGTTAGGGCTGATTAGATTCAGCCCCTAGTTTTGCTGATATAGGCTTAGTTTATTACATCCTGGCTTAACAATAATTGTTTGCAACCAAATGTCTCAAAGACAGTGTGTATGTTCTTCTCCAAGGGCCACAGCATTATAATTAACAATCCTGTTTAGTATTGTTACGGCTGCTGCCTTCCCGGTCGTCTTTATTGTGTCTAATTTGAGTACTTTTACATGTTTTTAATATGTTGATTAATGTACACTGTCCCTTGTTTTAAATAAATCAATTCAATGGACTGACTCAGCATGTGACGGAGCCCACGCACAATAAGGGGCACACTCTGGACTTAATGATCTCAAAGGGTCTGAATATCTCTGAGGTTGTGGTGACTGATGTTGCGCTCTCTGATCATTCCTTTGAGAGCTCTATTTCTGTTCACACAAATGTTCAAAAAGAGGTAACCACAAAGCGATATTTAACTGAAAACACTAGGGAAATGTTTACTCAGGATGTTTCTTCCACACTTGCCCCTGCTAACATCTCAGTAAATGAGCTAGTAGATTATTTTAATTCAAAAATAACTAAGGTAAAGGAAGTGATTGGGAAGAAAAGATCTCCATGGAGAAAGGCCATGACCGTGAGAACAGCAAAAAGAGAGTGTTGAAAAGCTGAATGTAGGTGGAGAAAAACAAATCTCCAGGTTCACTTTGAAATCTATAAAGAAAGACTTGGCTTTTATCATTTGGAATTGTAAATTGCACGACAGTCTTTCTTCTCTGACATCATTACCAAAAACAAAAACAATGCACGTGCCTTGTTTGCTACCGTCGACAGACTAACTAACCCCCCAGTGTCAGTATCCCCCCCATTCAGAAAATCAGACCAGCAGTCAGTGCCTCTGCATCAGGTACAGCAGATGTGTTGTCCCTGTGTCCACCTAAAATCAATACAAACACCATGACACAGTTCCATCAGATTAATGATAAAAACCTAGAGGACATTATTCAACTTCTGAAATCCTCCTACTGCTGCCTTGATATTATTCCAACAGGGTTTTTCCAAGATGTTTTTCCTTGCATGGCCTCAGATCTACTTCACATAGTAAACAAATCTCTTCACTCAGGTGTTTTTCCACAGGCTCTGAAAACTGCAGTCATTAAACCGCTCTTAAAAAAGAATAATCTAGATGCTTCAGTAATGAACAATTACAGGCCCATATCAAACCTGCCATTTCTAGGTAAAATCATTGAAAAAGTTGTTTTTCAACAGTTGAGTAATTTCTTGCATTTAAATAACTGTTTGGATGTGTTCCAGTCAGGCTTTCGTCCAAACCACAGCACTGAGACTGCTCTTGTAAAGGTCTTCAATGACATCCACTTAAACACAGACAGTGGCAGAACTTCAGTGTTAGTATTATTAGATCTCAGTGCTGCGTTTGACACTGTTGACCACAGCATATTACTAGACCGACTAGAAAACTGGGTGGGACTTTCGGAAACAGTTCTGAATTGGTTTGAATCCTACTTAAAGGACAGAAACAACTTTGTTTCTATAGGTAAATATACATCTGAGTTGACAAATATGACATGTGGGGTTCCTCAAGGCTCCATCTTGGGGCCTCTTCTCTTTAACGTCAACATGCTACCACTGGCTGAGATAATGAAAAACAACAAAATAAGTTACCATAGCTATGCAGATGACACAGAAATGTACGTAACAATTTCACCAGGAGACTATGCTCCAATTCAAACACTGAGTAAGTGCATTGAACAAATCAATGACAGGATGTGTCAGAACTTTCTCCAATTAAACAAAGATAAAACTGAGGTAATGGTTTTTGGAGCCAAGTCAGAACGTATAAAAGTTAGCGCTGAGCTTCAGTGTGCAATGTTCAAAACAACAGATAAAGCCAGAAATCTAGGTGTAGTCATGGACTCTGACCTGAGTTTCAACAGTCACATTAAAACTGTTACTAAATCAGCCTACTATCACCTAAAGAATATATCTAGGATTAAAAGACTAATGTCACAGCAGGATCTGGAAAAACTTGTCCATGCTTTTATCTTCAGTAGACTGGACTACTGCAATGGTGTCTTCACAGGTCTCACTAAAACATCTATTAGGAAGCTGCAGCTGATTCAGAACGCTGCTGCTCGAGTCCTCACTAACACTAAGAAAGTGGATCACTCCTGTTCTGAAGTCTTTACACTGGCTTCCTGTGTGTCAAAGAATAGATTTCTAAATACTGCTGCTGGTTTATAAAGCACTGAATGGTTTAGGCCCAAAATACATTTCTGACCTCCTGCTAAATGATGAACCATCCAGATCTCTCAGGTCTTCAGGGACTGGTCAGCTTTCTGTCCCCAGAGTCAGAACTAAACATGGAGAAGCAGCGTTCAGTTATTATGCTCCAAATATCTGGAACAAACTCCCAGAAACCTGCAGGTCCGCTGCAACTCTGACTACTTTCAAATCCAGCAAGAAGACTTTTCTTTTTGTCGCTGCTTTTAATTGAACAATTCATATCTTAGACTGCACTGTAACTTTTATCCATGTATTTTTTCTTTAATGTTTATTTTATTAGCTTTTCTTTTTAATGACGGATTTTAAATGCCTTTTTCTGAATGTCTTTCATTTTTTGTAAAGCACTTTGAATTGCCTTGTGTTGAAAAGTGCTACATAAATAAACTTGCCTTGCCTATTCATACCCCTCACTGTTTATTCATCATTCAATTCATTCTATCTTTTATTCTGTAGATTGTGTACATTACTGTACATTACTTTTCACTTTACTGCTTGTTGCACCTGGTTAGAAGCTAAACTGCATTTCGTTGTCTCAGTACCTGTAATCTGTGCAATAACAAAGTTGAATCTAATCTTGAGCAGGAACAAATGTATTTACTTAGTACATATCTGACATTAACGATTAAACACATTTGTGCATTCTTTATAAATGCAAACCGAGTCAAGCCGACTCCGGAGGTGGCGGTATGCACCTTAAAGTTGTTTGCAATCCGCCAAAAAACCGAGAGAAGAAGAAGACGAAGCCGACTCCGAGCCGTCCGACTTCAGGCGAGCGTTTTGAGACCTCCCCCGGCTGCAATCGGCTATTCTCGTCTACTTTCGAGGCGAGCCGTAACGCGTCTCAAACAAGCCTACTCTGTAGTGATGGCAAAATGAAGCTTTGAATGAAGCATCGAACCACTTGGTATCTATATAGATAGATATCTATATGGCGCTGGTTCAACCCATCTGAATGGCTTCCTGAAGCAGTCACGTGGTATCGACAGGCAGCGAGGCTTCGTTTGTCATCGATGACGTCACTGGCCCAAAGCGATACAAGCCTCGATACATGCTTCACAAAAAGCTTCGGGGATTACGGCCCGTCCACACACAGGCATGAAAAACATCTTGAAAAATCTTGATGCTGGTCGTGTCTGAAGCTTGGCGATTTTTTGCGAGCAACGCGACCAACAACCAATCACATGAATCTCCCGCCCCCGACATACAAAGCAATAGCAATGTTAAAACGCAGTAAACTGGATATAAACTCCCCGAACAAGCGAAAACCTACCAGTTTCACCCACTGTCTCTGCCACCTCCCTCCATGCCTGGTTCCTCCGGTTTGTTCATAACACACGGCTGTTGTTATGCTTGCTGTGATGTTACATTAGTCCGTTCTCTGCTTGTAATTATGCCGTTACAAGTTTAATATTCTGAAAGCCAATACTTTGTTTATTCGAAAACAGATGAAAACAAACTGTCTTTTATACAAAATGGAAGAATTATACAAGTAAAACTACATGTTGCTTTAATCCCATGTAATTGTAGAATGAACACAGTCTTCCTTTGTATAAGTCAGGTGTCTTGAGTAGTCAAAATTACCTACAAACCATTGTACACATTTGTAAATATTATTTTCCACGTGTTACCATTGTGAGGCTATTTTTATGCAGCTCTGCGTGATTTTGTAGCTACAATTCAGACTAATACGCTACCAGAGGTGGAACAAGTACTCAGATATTGTGCTTGAGTAAAAGTACAAGTACTCAGATCTTGTACTTGAGTAAAGGTAGAAGTACCAGAGTGTTACAGTAAAAGTCCTGCATTCAAAATGTTCCTCAAGTGAAAGTAGAAAAGTATTATCATCAAAATATAGTTAAAGACAGTAAAAGTAGTCGTTGTGCAGATTGGTCCATTTCAGAATAATATATATGATATGTTTTATAATGATTGATCATGAAAGTGTTCTCAAAGCTGGTGAAGGTGCAGCTAGTCTGAATGGCTTTGTATACTGCAGGGTAGCTGGTGGATTTACTCCAGGTGGAACTAAAGTCTGATTCAACACTTGATTAGATTTCACATCATTCATCCAGATCTGTGAAGTAACTAAAGGTATTCAATACATGTAGTGGAGGAAAAGTACACCATGTACCTCTGACTTATGTTCACTGCCAACCTAAAAGTACCTAAAAGAATAGTAATCAATAATGTATTGAGAAGTTATTTGGCTGATTGTTTTTATATCGGCTCAGCCAGGTTATATGGGAGGCCCAGTCTACGTACACTCTAAAAACAAATGCTTGGCTTAACAAAGAGAATCAAGGCAATAGGTTGCATCGATGGTTATTGAGTTAAGACAACTTCTAATGACATGTTGTTAAAGCAACAAAGTTATTTGAGTTAGGGGAGAAGGCGTTTCCTCTACAATCAGGTGTTTTCAATTACCACTTACTTAATCATTGGTAGCATAAACACAAGTTTTAAGTTGATTACTCCAAACGTTCCAACTTGTTTTACCGTAGGATTTAAATGTAATCTTAAGTTGTATGTACTTAATTACCACATGTTGAACATGGACACATGTTTTTAAGTTAACTTTTTATTTTTGAACTGCAGTTGTTTATTTCAACGCATGATGTTTCAATCAGGAGAGTTTGAATTTCAAGTTGTATTTGAATGACAAAAGATGACACTCACCTTAAATGTCCTTTGTATATTTCTATTTGTCTTAACTGTGGGAACTTGTCCAGGCCTGTTAAGTGGGAGTGGACTTGAAATCCTTAACTCAAGGTGTAGAACAATAAGTTATCAAGCCAATTGCATTACTTACTTCAACTTGAATTTAGTTTGAAGTCAATTAACGCAGAAATCAGAGTTCAAATGACACACAATATTAAGTTGATGTAATTACCAACATTATTACGTCAACACAACTTATAAATTAATGTTGCAACTTAAAATGTTTATCTAAATCAATTAACTCACATGTTTATCTTGCAACCAGTGCATTTAATTAAGTGGAGGTGAAAGGTCGCCTGAATTCGGTTTTTAGACGTACAGATCACTCATTTTGAAATATTAAACTTAGTTTTCTTTTCTTTAATTTTTCATCCTCGTGTAGAATGCTATCACGAAACACACATTTGGTTGTTTATAGCATAAAGAACATCTGAGTTAATGTGAGGTAGGGAAATAATCATTTGAGTATGTGCATATAAATATGTAATTTACAACAGCTGTAAGATACTTGAAAAGCTTGAAAATGCACCTTGAAAATGCTTGAAAAGTGCTTGAATTTGACTTTGGAAAAGGTGTAAGAACCCTCTTATGCCTTTGCCTGAAGACGGTGACGAACTTCTCATGGTGTGCACACCTAGACCGGACTTAAAAGACGTTCCTCTGACCAACGCTGACCTCATTTTGTATGTTGATGGGTCTGCCTCTCGCGACCAAGGGGGCACTAATCGGGTGGGTTTTCCTGTTGTTTCAGATTCTGCTGTACTCCGTTCCGGACCAATCCCATGTCTCAGCACAAGCAGCAGAGCTCATCGCACTAACTGAAGCCTGCACGTTTGCAGAAGGCAAAACCGTGACTATTTACACTGACGCTATGCTATGCTTTTGGGGTAGTACACGATTTTGGGGCTATTTGGAAGTGTAGACAATTTCTGAAATCTGATGGCAAACCAGTACTTAACCATGTACTGGTTGCAGGCTTACTAGACGCCACTCTGCCCCCATCTGAAGTTGCAGTCTGTAAATGTGCCGCACACGCAAGCAGTACAGACCCAGTTTCCCTAAGAAATTGGGTCTGCTAATTTACCTGCTGACTCAGCCGCAAAGGCAGCTGCTCTGATTCCTCTCGCACCTCACGCACAATCATTTGTTAAAATCCCTGTCTCCTCCTTCACTGACAAAATGTCGTCACTGACTTCCATGCAGCAGCTCGCTACACCAGTTGAGAAAGCTTTTAAAGCCTAAGACCCCAAAAAAGTGTGGGACACCATGAGAACCGTGACAGGAATGACCTCTTCAGCTAAACCTATTGTGAAGGACAAGACATACTTGATCCATACCAATTTGCCTATAAGCAAGGGGGTGGTACTGTTGCTACTCTGGTTCACATACTCACTAAACATTTAGATAAACGTCACACCTATGCAAGAGCCCTCTTCCTAGACTTCTCAGCAGCAACACAATACAAGCAGACATCTTGGTGTCAAAAATGGAAGTAAATCCATACCTGATTTAGTGGTATGCCGCTTTCCTCACCAGTAGAGAGCAACTTGACCAAACCCTGTCATCTGCCATCACAACCAATGTAGGGGCCCCCCAGGGCTGCGGGAGTTCAGCTGTGCTCTTAGCTTCTTTTAGCTTCTTTTGATGACTTTACTGAACTGCTGTCTGTAGTAGTGTTGCACGGTGTACCGATACTTGAAAGGTACCGCGATACCCTGCCGTTAAAAACGGTACGATTCCTCCGTTTCATTAGTATCGGTACTTTAAGAATGACGGGGAAAAGTACTCCGGTGAGAAAGTGCTGTTTTAATAAGAGCCGTGTGTGTTCAGCGCTCTGCTTCCACTCCCTGCACTGCAGCCGTGCCTGCAGTCCCTCCCCTCTCAAGCACGTTCTAAGTCCCTCCCCTCTCTCGTGCATTCAGCCACACGCTAGCTGCCAGAGCATTTGAGAAAACGAGAAGCATGGCTGCAAGTGGGAGTGCAACTTGCACTGCGCCTCGGTTTGTTGACAAAAAAGACGCCAGAAGCGAAATGTGGAAGTATTTGAGCGATATCTCAGACAGTGAGGGCAAGCCTACGGACACCACGAGGCCTGTCTGTCAGACATGTTTTAGATCCCTGCAAACCAAGGGAGCCAACACATCAGACTTGGCTAAGCACCCGCTGACCGGCATCCAGAGCTGTTTAAAGAATTTGAAGACAGACAGGTTAGCGAATGTGATAGATAACATAATTACATCATGCTCAAGCCCATGTCCTCAAATCTAAGTCAAACAAGTGTAATTTATTTTGTGACAAACGAACGTTTTCGTAGTTTGACGAGGCAATTAATGGCAATGATAACTGTCTAATATGGCTATCTTTTTAGCTAACTTAACAATGTGGCTAACATCTGCAATATACATTTTGTCAATAATTATTTATATTACTGTACTATTACAACTTAAATGTTTCTATAGAATTCACCAACCTCTTTAATTCGTATCTTTCATCCCACTCCCAATGTGTTCAAATTGAGAACCATAAGTCTAGTGTTTGTCAACTGGAGTACCGCAGGGCTCTGTATTGGGCCCAATCCTGTTTAGTATGTACATAAATGATCTGCCTTCTGTGTGTGGAGAATGTGATGTATTAATGTATGCTGATGATACAGTTGTTTTTACTCATGGCAAAACTGCAGAAGAGGCTGCTACCAAGGTCACTGATGTGTTGGAGAATATTACATCCTGGCTTAACAATAATAGTTTGCAACCAAATGTCTCAAAGACAGTGTGTATGTTCTTCTCCAAGGGCCACAGCATTATAACAGAGCAAGATGTTTTATTTTCTGGAAGGAGACTTCAGGTTGTCTCGGAGTACAAGTACTTAGGAGTACAAGTACTTAGGAGTACATATTGACACAAACCTCAATTTCAAAACCCATATCAAAAAGGTCTGCAATAAAGTAAAGTTCAATCTGTCAAATTACAGATACATTAGAAACTTCCTATCATCTGCAGCAGCTAAGCTATACCTTCACTCAATGGTCCTCTCCCACATCTACTACTGTCTGATCAGCTGGTCTAATGTTCACTCTACAGCTCTAAGGCCACTGAACTAACTCCATGGTCCTCTCCCACATCTACTACTGTCTGATCAGCTGGTCTAATGCTCACTCTACAGCTCTAAGGCCACTGAACTAACTCCATGGTCCTCTCCCACATCTACTACTGTCTGATCAGCTGGTCTAATGCTCACTCTACAGCTCTAAGGCCACTGAACTAACTCCATGGTCCTCTCCCACATCTACTACTGTCTGATCAGATGGTCTAATGTTCACTCTACAGCTCTAAGGCCACTGAACTAACTCCATGGTCCTCTCCCACATCTACTACTGTCTGATCAGCTGGTCTAATGCACACTCTACAGCTCTAAGGCCACTGAACTAACTCAATGGTCCTCTCCCACATCTACTACTGTCTGATCAGCTGGTCTAATGCTCACTCTACAGCTCTAAGGCCACTGGAATCACTGTATAAACAAGCACTCAGAACACGAGACAAAAAGCCATTCCGGTATCATCATTGTCACATTGTTAAAAAAGTATAATCTGTTCAGCTGGGAAAATCTCATAGTTTACAAAAACATCTGCTTAGTTTATAAGATCACTCGTGGGTTGGCTCCTCCTCCTCTGGCTGGCTGCATCAGCCTAAAGTCCACCTCAACCAGGGCTACTAGAGGTGCGGCTAGGGGAGACTGCACCATCCCATTTAGGAAGAGCGCATTCAGCCAGGCTGTCTTTCATTCCACGCATCCCATCAATGGAATTCAATACCACAACCAATGAGAGAGTCCTCATCCTACTACACATTCAAGCACAGTGTTACAAAGTGGCTCATTAATAATCAACAGTGTCAGCACTGATGTGTGGGTGTAGGTGTGTGTATGAGTGCGTATTGTACATTTTGTATTTATTATCATGACTTGCTCTTATCTGTATTCAGTGATGTCATCTATTGTAAATATGTACAATGGTATAACAATGTCGTGGTATTTTTATTATTGCTTTTAGGATGTCAATCACCATCTGGCAAAGGGACTATCGATGAAAACTAGCCTTTTGGCTAATTTGAGTACTTTTACATGTTTTTAATATGTTGATTAATGTACACTGTCCCTTGTTTTAAATAAATCAATTCAATGGACTGACTCAGCATGTGACGGAGCCCACGCACAATAAGGGGCACACTCTGGACTTAATGATCTCAAAGGGTCTGAATATCTCTGAGGTTGTGGTGACTGATGTTGCGCTCTCTGATCATTCCTTTGAGAGCTCTATTTCTGTTCACACAAATGTTCAGAAAGAGGTAACCACAAAGCGATATTTAACTGAAAACACTAGGGAAATGTTTACTCAGGATGTTTCTTCCACACTTGCCCCTGCTAACATCTCAGTAAATGAGCTAGTAGATCATTTTAATTCAAAAATAACTAAGTTAAAGGAAGTGACTGGGAAGAAAAGATCTCCATGGAGAAAGACCATGACCGTGAGAACAGCAAAAAGAGAGTGTTGAAAAGCTGAACGTAAAAGTCCTGCATTCAAAATGTTCCTCAAGTGAAAGTAGAAAAGTATTCTCATCAAAAATATAGTTAAAGACAGTAAAAGTATTCATTGTGCAGATTGGTCCATTTCAGAATAATAGATATGATATGTTTTATAATGATTGATCATGAAAGTGTTCTCAAAGCTGGTGAAGGTGCAGCTAGTCTGAAGTACTTTGTATACTGCAGGGTAGCTGGTGGATTTACTCCAGGTGGAACTAAAGTCTGATTCAACACTTGATTAGATTTCACATCATTCATCCACATCTGTGAAGTAACTAAAGGGATTAAATACATGTAGTGGAGGAAAAGTACACCATGTACCTCTGACTTATGTTCACTGCCAACCTAAAAGTACCTAAAAGAATAGTAATCAATAATGTATTGAAAAGTTATTTGGCTGATTGTTTTTATATCGGCTCAGCCAGGTTATATGGGAGGCCCAGTCTACGTACAATCTAAAAACAAATGCTTGGCTTAACAAAGAGAATCAAGGCAATAGGTTGCATCGATGGTTATTGAGTTAAGACAACTTCTAATGAAATGTTGTTAAAGCAACAAAGTTATTTGAGTTAGGGGAGAAGGCGTCTCCTCTACAATCAGGTGTTTTCAATTACCACTTACTTAATCATTGGTAGCATAAACACAAGTTTTAAGTTGATTACTCCAAACGTTCAAACTTGTTTTACCGTAGGATTTAAATGTAATCTTAAGTTGTATGTACTTAATTACCACATGTTGAACATGAACACATGTTTTTAAGTTGACAACCATTTGTAAATTAAGTTGCTTGTCTTTACTGAACTGCTGTCTGTGTTTTGACTTTGACCGTCTAGTCATTGTTGGTGATTTTAACATCCATGTTGACAACCCCCAGGACAGAGCGGCTAAAGAACTGTTTTGTGTTCTTGATAACTATGGTGGGGACCCTCTCATGACATCCAACTATAGGCCCATCAGTATCTTACCCATAGTAGCCAAGGTATTTGAGAAATTGATTGCCAAACAAATCATCAATCATCTCAACAACAGCTCCTTGTGTTCAAATTGAGAACCATAAGTCTAGTGTTTGTCAACTGGAGTACCGCAGGGCTCTGTATTGGGCCCAATCCTGTTTAGTATGTACATAAATGATCCGCCTTCTGTGTGTGGAGAATGTGATGTATGCTGATGATACAGTTGTGAGCTCACAGCTCCTCATATCTGTTCAGAAACTAGACAGAAGTTAAACAAGTACAAACCACAGACTGTCTGTGTCATGGCGAATACAGTCGCTGCTTTATTTATGTCTGTATAGGGCGTTCCGAGCTGAATAAGGGCGTCACATGAAGGCAAGACGCCCGCCTGGCGGAAACGCTGGAATTAGGAATATATTGTGATGAAGTGCACACTGACCTGAGCTCCAGGGGTCTCTTTCTTCTCCTCCATGCTGCTCATCAGCTGTCCTGATGAAGACCACAGAGCTGCTTCATTATTAATATAATACAAATGTTTAGATATAATTCATCATAATCTGTGTAGCAACTTACATTGTAACTTACAGCTCACAGTTTGTTCACTTTTATTTCATTAAAATGACTTTATTCACATAGAAATTTACATTAATGGTTGTTTGAACCACTGTTATAGCGCTATCCGTGTGTAACTATCACTAAGTTAACACAGAAAGCAAACATTAGCTAGTGAGACTGTTTAATGTACTCCATGTATACAGTATTTTCTGTATATTGTGTATTCTTTAGATACTCTAGTGATATGTGTCCTGTTTGTATACTTGCTGCTAATGCTTCATTTGTATTATATCTTATTGCATCTTTTAAATATGTTTAACTCGTGTAATGCCTGAAAACACTTCTGCTGTGACACATTCATTTCCCACTTTAAGATAAATCATTATGTAAATAAAGTATATCTATTTATCTAATGAGCTAAACCGTCGCTTAGCTTAGCGTTAGCTGCTAACTGAAGAACCCCATTCATTTCAATGGGAAAAATGCTACGTCACGTGAATGGCGATGCTAATAAGCTAGTTAGCATATATTTAAAACCATATCTATGGTAAAGAGCACCAACACAACAACTCAAACCGTCTTAAAGACAACTGGTGTAATAAATAACTAACATAAAGTCAGCTGAGCATTACATATCAACTGTTACTCCCCCAGAGCCGAACTGGAATAATAACTGTAGCTGTTAGCCGATAGCCGTTAGCTTTCAGACTGTAGCTGTTAGCCTGAAGATTACAGCTGTTGTGTTAAATAAGATAACTTCTGATTCGTGATTAACTGTAAACTAAGAGGTTTAATCCACTCACCTCTTATTTTGTCCTTTCTTCTTCTTCTTCTTCTTCGTCTTCTTCTTCTTCTTCAGTGTTTATTGGCGGTTGGCAAACCAACTTGTAGGCGCATTACCGCCACCAACTGGACTGGAGTGTGGACAAGAGACTATGCAGAAAACAAGAAACAAAAGAAACAAAAGAAAGAACCAAAACTCTAGATTATTTTTAAATGTATCAATTTCTCTTAGAAATTTAATAATCTCACAATATATATTGCCTGATGTTTTCCCTAACAGCCCTGATAGCGACAAGTCATGGAATGTTGCTTTCTTCAGTGTCTGGAAAAGCACATTTCTCTGAGTACTATATTTCCTGCAAAGCAGTAAAACATGCTCAACAGTTTCTGGCTGGCTGCAGTGTGTACACTTTCCGGTTGGATGCTTTCCTATTATACTTAAAGTATGATTGAGACCTGTATTATACTTAAAGTATTATTTATTGAGACCTGTATTATAATTAAAGTATGATTGAGACCTGTATTATACTTAAAGTATGATTGAGACCTGTATTATACTTAAAGTATGATTGAGACCTGTATTATACTTCAAGTATGATTGAGACCTGTATTATACTTCAAGTATGATTGAGACCTGTATTATATTTAAAGTATGATTGAGACCTGTATTATACTTAAAGTATTATTTATTGAGACCTGTATTATAATTAAAGTATGATTGAGACCTGTATTATACTTAAAGTATGATTGAGACCTGTATTATACTTAAAGTATGATTGAGACCTGTATTATACTTCAAGTATGATTGAGACCTGTATTATACTTCAAGTATGATTGAGACCTGTATTATACTTAAAGTATGATTGAGACCTGTATTATACTTAATGTATGATTGACACCTGTATTATACTTAATGTATGATTGAGACCTGTATTATACTTAAAGTATGATTGAGACCTGTATTATACTTAAAGTATGATTGAGACCTGTATTATACTTAAAGTATGATTGAGACCTGTATTATACTTAATGTATGATTGAGACCTGTATTATACTTAAAGTATGATTGAGACCTGTATTATACTTAATGTATGATTGAGCACCTGTATTATACTTAATGTATGATTGAGACCTGTATTATACTTAAAGTATGATTGAGACCTGTATTATACTTAAAGTATGATTGAGACCTGTATTATACTTAAAGTATGATTGAGACCTGTATTATACTTAATGTATGATTGAGACCTGTATTATACTTAATGTATGATTGAGACCTGTATTATACTTAAGTATGATTGATACCTGTATTATACTTAATGTATGATTGAGACCTGTATTATACTTAATGTATGATTGAGACCTGTATTATACTTAAAGTATGATTGAGACCTGTATTATACTTAAAGTATGATTGAGACCTGTATTATACTTAATGTATGATTGAGACCTGTATTATACTTAATGTATGATTGAGACCTGTATTATACTTAAAGTATGATTGATACCTGTATTATACTTAATGTATGATTGAGACCTGTATTATACTTAAAGTATGATTGAGACCTGTATTATACTTAAAGTATGATTGAGACCTGTATTATACTTAAAGTATGATTGAGACCTGTATGACCTATTCTCATCAGAGAAATGACATGTTCCTCCCTTCTTTTAAACCCCACCTTCCTTCCATCCCCCACATACCTTTGAATGTTATAAAGATGTCTTCCTGTATCACTAAGGTCCCAATGATCTTGCCATGTTGTTTGTGCATATTTCATATTTCTGAATGAATGTTTGAACCTCCGCTTTGCTGAGTGGAACTTCTATGTCTATGTTCATACTTCTGAGTGTTTGTTTGGCCAGAATATCCACCTGTTCATTTCCCTCCACACCAACATGAGCAGGAACCCAGATGAAACGAGTTGCTATGCCTTTGATTTGCATTTGATATAAAATTAGACATATTTCATTTATGATGTCCATTCTAGATGAAGATCTGCCTGATCGTATACTCGATAATGCTGAAAAGCTGTCAGATGCAATTACACTGTTATGTATTTCTGGTAGTTCTTTCGTTTCCTTTAACTCCTCTTGTATATTGAGGTCTCCACTTGGCAATGGGAGCAACCAGGGTGGAATGGACGAGATTGGAGCTGTGGGGCAATAATGTATTTGATTCAAACCTATACTTGCTGCTTTAACATCAGCAATCCATCCAACACTTGTTAAATGTGACTCATTGTGCTCCCAGCAGTCTTTCAAAATACTTTTCGCAGGATGACTATCACTGTGCCCCTGAAGGTTTACCCAGAATGCCAACATTAACTTAACTCTTCTTATCCTTAAAGGCATTTCTCCATTTATTTTTTTCATAACCCAATGATATGCTTTACCACCAATTCCCAATGATTTGAACTTGATTAGTAGTCCTTCCTTCCAGAGCATGTCATAAGCCTTTTCAATATCAAAGAAGACTGCAATCACTACTTCCTTGTTGGTCTGTGCTTTCCTGATGTCTGATTCTAAGCAAAATATAGAATCCATTGTATTCCGACCCCTCTGGAACCCACTTTGATATGGGGACAACAGAGCTTTACTTTCTAAGATATATGTTAACCTTTCTGTAACCATTCTCTCCATGATTTTGCATAAATGAGATGTCAGGGCAATAGGCCTGTAGCTAGATGGATCTGAAGGGTCTTTCCCTGGCTTCAGGATGGGCACTATTATCGCTTGTTTCCACTCTGAAGGAAGTTGGCCAGAATCCCACACCCTATTAAACAACCTTAACACAATGACTAGAGAGTTATCTGTCATGTGTTCCAGCATTTTGTAACAAACACCATCTTTCCCAGGAGTGGTTTGGTGAGCACTAATAATTGCTCTTCTCAACTCAAACATACTAAAATGCAGGTCCAACTGATCTCCTAACGCTTCTACTCTATCCAATATTCTCGTGTTTTCCATTTGTGTATTATTTCTGCACTGCCTGGCTTCCTCTGTAAGGTTATCTGAACTATGAACTTTCCTAAATGTTTGAGCTAGAAGTTCCGCCTTTCCTACGTTTGTGACAGCCATTTTGTCCCCTCTGCTCAAAACTGGCAACTCATAATTCCTTCGACTTCCCCCCATTCTCCTAATCATGCCCCAAACACCTGCAAGCTGTACTTCTCTTCCAATACTATTGCAATATTGCCTCCAAAAAGTGCGTTTTTGCGTTCTTATTGTTCTCCTCACTATAGCCTGGGCCCTTTTATCCTGATTCAAAGCTTCCTGAGAATGGAGTTGTTTGAGTTGCCTGAATGCTTTATTCCTGTCTTTAATGGATTTACTACATTCACCATTCCACCAGGGTACACTCTTGGTGTGCCTAACTCCTGCACTTTCAGGAACTGTTTCTTTAGCTGAATGAATGATAACCTTAACCAGCTCATCATTTCATTTATTTATATCATCATCATTTTCCTCTTGAAGTGTTTTACATCTATTCGTACTTACAACTTGGAAGGCATCCCAATGAGCCTTTCCCGATTTCCATCTAGGAATTTTCTTTTCCTTTTCAAACCTGATGTTGGTCCCAACTTTAGTCATCACCGGATAATGATCGCTGCCCACTGTAGTATGCTTTACCACATTCCATGTACTTATACCTGCTAAAGCATTAGATACAAATGTCAGATCGAGTACTGTTTCTATATTCTTCGTGCAATTATATCGTGTTCCTTCTCCAGTGTTAATGCACACTAGCCCGAGGTCATCTATATATTCCTCATCTATAATTGACTATATCTATAGGTCCTCTATCATTCCATACCCTTATAACTATTGCTTCATGATCTGTACTTACATGCATAACTTTGTAACTTATCCCACTCTGTATGAATGTTGCAACTCCTCCCCCTCTGCCAGAGTCCCTATCTCGTCTAACTGCAGTATATCCCTTCACAATAAAATCCAGTTGTGCTTTCAGCCATGTTTCCTGAATACAAAGAACATTAGGTTTCTCTCCCAGGTTGTCAATATATTTTTTGAACTCTTGTCCATTTGCAATTAAACTTCTAGCATTCCACTGCAGTACAATTACCACCATCAGGATGATCCAGTCCATGTCTGAGGTTGTTGGACGTCATCATTTAGGATATCTTTCACGTGTCCCCAGTGCATCCCTTTCACATCAAGGTACTTTTCAGCTGATTTGACAATTATTTATATTCTTTCATTCCGGCTTGTAGTCTGCGCTGAACAGTTGAGCATCTCTGCCATAAACAGTACAAACTCTCTTTTACTCACTATCAGAGTGTCCTCCTTCAACTTAACTTCCTGCCTCGTCACTTCCCTCTGCCATCTCTCGTCCAGTCACAGTCCAGTGTTGCCACCACCCCCTCTACCGCTCTACCGTAGACCGGAAGAGCACGCTCAATGAACCGGAAATGGAAATACGTCATCCCGTGCAACTAGCCTATTGTAGTGGATTACATATTAACACATGTGAGTGTGAAGGTCCAGAGTCTGAGACCCGCCCCCTGCTTCCTGTCTGTTGCTCAGCAACATGGAAATGTTCCACTCTGACACAACGTCTGTTTCCTTCTCATCATTACTCTTCTTTCCTGAGAAGTGATCAACGTTTCTGGGAGTGGACAGACTTTGTCACTAAGATGGAGTTGGAGAGATATAAAACTTGAATTGTGTGAATTTAAAGATTAAGTTCCTGTTTTAAGGTCCAAGCGGGGGGCGTCTTTGTTTGTGTCACCAAAATCTACTTTCAGTCTTTTTGCATATTTGTAAACACTTTTTCTGTATTTATGTGATCGTTCTAAGTCTGTTTTGATCCCCTTTAAGTCCTTTTGCTTTCTAAGTGGTTGCTTTGTGGATGTTTTAGTACTTCCTCCTCTCCTTGCAGTAATTCAGCTTCTCTCTGATGTTTCTTTAGTCATTTGATCATGGACGTGGGAAGGGGGGGTGCTGAGGGGGCTGCAGCACCCCCACCTGTTGGCGGAGAGTTGTAACTGCAACGCCAAAAAGTTCACTAATCAAATCAATACAAAAGTTTTATTTTGAGTATGTTTGAGTTAGCATTTTAGTGTAAGCAGTCTCTAAAAAGCTTCACTATAAGAGAAAGTGATAATGCAGTGTGCTTCTTCTGTTGCTCTGCTATAGAAAATAAGCTCGTCAGCGCAAGATCAGGGATGGGAGTTTTGTGAAAGCACGGTTTAAGAACTGGCGAAAGGCAGAGGAAACATTTAGGGAGCATGAGAAGTCCCATCAACACACAGGCCGTCAACAAACTGGCAGCATGACAACGAACACCGATGAATGCGCTGCTCTCACAAGCTGTTGCTAAAGACCAAATGACTGCATTTAGTGTGACGTTATTATACCGGACCCTCCCTCCACGCAGGTCACGCAGACTGCGTTATTCTTTCAGGACATTTTTATTTCAGATACTTATAGTTACACTTGTTACGCTCTAATGGGTCCGACTAGAAAGATTGTTTTTGCTTCATTCCTTGTTTTTCTATCAAGCCACTAGACGCCTTAAACAGACACTTCCAACTCGTTTTCTTTCCTTTATATTACTTACAGTTGAAGAGTTACTCGGCCTCCGATGGTTTGGATGAAGTTGCGATGTGTTTGAACAAAATAAAATTACAGACTTTTACACAAGCAACAAAGAAAAGAGGCCTTTACAATATTCAAAACAAAGAGGCAAAACTCAAATCAAATAACAAACAACGGTATTCTTTCTTCTTGATAAGGCTTCTATAACTTCATAACTTAAGGCAAGGCAAGTTTATTTATATAGCACCTTTCAACACAAGGCAATTCAAACTGCTTTACAAAAAATGAAAGACATTCAGAAAATGGCATTTAAAATCAGTCATTAAAAAGAAAAGCTAATAAAATAAACATTAAAAGAAAAAGTACATGGATAAAAGTTACAGTGCAGTCTAAGATAAGAATAGTTCAATTAAAAGCAGCGACAAAAAGAAAAGTCTTCTTGCTGGATTTGAAAGTAGTCAGAGTTGTAGCGGACCTGCAGGTTTCTGGGAGTTTGTTCCAGATATTTGGAGCATAATAACTGAACGCTGCTTCTCCATGTTTAGTTCTGACTCTGGGGACAGAAAGCTGACCAGTCCCTGAAGACCTGAGAGATCTGGATGGTTCATCATTTAGCAGGAGGTCAGAAATGTATTTTGGGCCTAAACCATTCAGTGCTTTATAAACCAGCAGCAGTATTTAGAAATCTATTCTTTGACACACAGGAAGCCAGTGTAAAGACTTCAGAACAGGAGTGATCCACTTTCTTCGTGTTAGTGAGGACTCGAGCAGCGGCGTTCTGAATCAGCTGCAGCTTCCTAATAGATTTTTTAGTGAGACCTGTGAAGACACCATTGCAGTAGTCCAGTCTACTGAAGATGAAAGCATGGACACGTTTCTCCAGATCCTGCTGTGACATTAGTCTTTTAATCCTAAGCCGCTTTCACACCGCAGGACTTGCCGTACTTTAGTGCCGGCACTAAAGTACCATGGCACTGAATCCGCCAGGGGGCTAGTGCCAATCGCATTCACACCGCAGTACTTTCCCTGAGGCAAGATTACGCTGACGTCACTTCGTCTTCTTCTTCTCTGGGTTTACTGGCAGGCCGCAAAACCACTTCACGGCAGGTAAAAAAAAAACGAGAGAAGAAGAACTACACGGGGGAGGGGGTATAAAGCCCACCCGCTGTATGAGGCGTTTGTTTACTTTCCGACCTCAGACATGATGGAGTTCATAAGGGTAATTTATAAATAAAATACCCCATTATAACAATGGACTTTATCTTTATGTATTTATTATATATTACCCCCTCAGGCTGATTCTGGAAAAGGACATTAACCCTTGTTTGGTGTTTTTCCATTATTTATCTAAAACAAATGACATGATAAATGACTTGTGTTTATGTGTGTAAGACTTGTGTTTCTGCCATTGCTGCACAAGGTTGCAACATTGTAGATAAATTCAACCACCGACACCTGTCTGCTCTCACATTCTTCTATTCTGCACATTTGGGGTGGGACACAATAAATAAAGCTTCGCCAGTTTGTTTGTTTTATTGCACAGTCAAGACATAACAATAAGGCATCACGCCGTTCCAGGTGTGTCGTATGCATGTACATTGAAGTTAGATAAAAGTGTGAAATGTAAAATAAAGTGTAAGTAGTTTCAAAACAATGTAACAGTGGCAATATATATAGCAGCAGACACACCTTAGTGCAAGTTAGGTGTCAGTATTAAAAAACAGTGGCAATATATATATATATATAATAACAAGGCAAGGCAAGGCAAGGCAAGTTTATTTATATAGCACTTTCCAACACAAGGCAATTCAAAGTGCTTTACAAAAAATGAAAGAGATTAAGAAAATGGCATTTAAAATCAGTCATTAAAAAACAATAGAAAATCGTTACCGAGGCGTGGTTTGCAATTCGCCCAGCCAATAGAAATAGAATAGAAATTGGCACTCTTTTATCACCAGGTTCGTACCACCTCTCTAGCAGGGACTGAAAATGGCCAAAAGAGTTAACGGCACTGAGTAGTCCCGGCGGTGTGAACGCAACACTAGATATGTTCTTTAGGTGATAGTAGGCTGATTTAGTAACAGTTTTAATGTGACTGTTGAAACTCAGGTCAGAGTCCATGACTACACCTAGATTTCTGGCTCCATCTGTTGTTTTGAACATTGCAGACTGAAGCTCAGCGCTAACTTTTATACGTTCTGCCTTGGCTCCAAAAACCATTACCTCAGTTTTATCTTTGTTTAATTGGAGAAAGTTCTGACACATCCAGTCATTGATTTGTTCAATGCACTTACTCAGTGTTTGAATTGGAGCATAGTCTCCTGGTGAAATTGTTATGTAAATATCTGTGTCATCTGCATAGCTATGGTAACTTATTTTGTTGTTCTTCATTATCTGAGCCAGTGGTAGCATGTAGATGTTAAAGAGAAGAGGCCCCAAGATGGAGCCTTGAGGAACCCCACATGTCATATTTGTCAACTCAGATGTGTATTTACCTATAGAAACAAAGTTGTTTCTGTCCTTTAAGTAGGATTCAAACCAATTTAGAACTGTTTCCGAAAGTCCCACCCAGTTTTCCAGTCGGTCTAGTAATATGTTGTGGTCAACAGTGTCAAACGCAGCACTGAGATCTAATAATACTAACACTGAAGTTCTGTCACTGTCTGTGTTTAAGTGGATGTCATTGAAGACCAGTGGATGTCATTGAAGACCTTAAACTTAAAGGGTACTTGTACGATTTGTGTACGTGTATGGTTAAAACTGTTCCTCGATGGCGTCTCTCCAACAAGTGCAGGAGAGCAGGAAGTCTGACCCGAGGGGAGCCGTGATCGGGCACGGGGGTTTCATGGTGATACCTGTTAGTTCAATATTCAACCCTCTCCACCTGCAGTGTGTATTCTCACCTTCAGTGACGACCACCCTCACTGACGTCATGATGTCAGCATTGTTGTGGAAATAATTATCATAAGACGCCAATTAGTAACATACAGGACAAACCTCGATGTCTGTTTACCTTCTTTAAGGACACAGGCGGCTTAGCCAATAATGTTATTGTTCCCATTCTGTGACCGGTCAATACTGGGATACAGATGGTCTGTGTTGTGGGTACACTGGGACACTTCCTTCTCTGTATTTGTGGACTCCAAGGTAAAATCTTCGAGGTCATAAGTGTCCGAGGCAAGTAGCTCTGTGTTCCCACACTGTTTAGGCTATCTCCTCAAATATGTTGTTTACTCTCTGCGAAACCAGTTAGATGGGCTGGCAAGAGAGAGGCTCTCCAGAATTGACGTGGCAACTCTACCGTGAAGTCAGAACCTCTGACTCTTGGACTTGTGATGTGAATCCTCCGGCCGTTAACTCCAAATAAACCATCATGTGTTTGACATCAAAGCTACTGCTCTTCCCGTGTCTCCTTCCTGAGTCGGTGACTCCCACTGCATAGCTACACAGAAGTTTCCTCTACAAATTGGCGTTGTCGGCAGGATGCCAACAGATCTTCAGATTGTGGTAAGTGTGATTTTCAAATCTACTTTGGACATTGCCTTATCAGAATCTGTGATTGACGGTATCCTAAAATTACCTGTGAAACTGATCGGCTGCGTTTCCTTTTGGTTAATGAACATTTGGGGATGATAAACCCAGGAGATCAGTGTCTGGGGACTCAGTCCTGGCTTATTTCCTCTGTGTGTGCTGCTCGGGACGGAAGTGCCATACAGGCATACACAGCTCATGTTTAGAGATACCTTAAAGAAAGGGCATCAGTGAAGTGGAGCTTCTGTGTGAATTGAAAGCAATGCAAAAGATTTGTACTGGACAAATCGCCGGATTTTGGGGGTCTTAGTGGCTAAGCACAGCAGTTGAAAATAAGCAGCCAAAGATATTTGCTGCTATCACCTCTCTGTAAAAACACGGCTCCAGCTGCAGCCTTGCGTGTGTGTGTAAAACCTCCCCGTGTGTGTGGGGCTGGAGCAGTGCAGGCTGAGAGGGAGAAAATCACAGTTTTTTGTCTAGGTTTTAACTCACGGCACCGCCGTCCTTCAAACGGGACGGTCTAAAAGCACTCGTTGTTTAGGACCGCTTTTCTCATGGTTAGACGGGCCAGCGCGAGGTGCGTGCATCACCCGATGCGCTACGGCTCTCTGGAGCAGGTGGCGGTCAGGAGTGCATACATACAATTATAGGCTAATTGATCAGAGGTGTGTAGTGGCAAGCAAGCATAGGCAAACTGTGTTTCACCTTGAGGTGAACTCGATGGCGAGTAGATATAGGCTGGTCGTACGGACTACAGTCAACTGAGCTGTTGTTTGGAGAGAAAGGGAAAAGTCTGTGGGCTCCGATCGGGGGGGCACAGCGCCACTAGAAACAAATAGCCTAGTGGTTGTCGCAAGAGGATAAGCTAGTTATCGTTCTTGGACGGCTTTCAGGCACCGATAAATCACTTGTATGCAAGGGTGAGGCGTGAGAAGACGCCGCACTGGAGAGAATTCCCCCCCCCTCTAAGATCTCTAAAATCCGGACTAAATTGAGCTGAAGAGCTTTGCTGTCGCGCTGGTGTTTATTAAGAGTTCATGTTTTGTTTGTCTGATTGTTTGTATGGGGGGTCTATATTGGTTTGTCCCGCCGTCTTGTGTATGTTTTGTAACAATAATGAATCAGTCCATAGACAGGGTAAAATGAACTAAACTTTAATTATCTCACCAAAAGTAAATGACCTGAGAAAAATAAAAAGTGTTTTTATGTCCTGCCTCTGAGTGCAGGGGAACATGTAAACAAGAAGCACACTGTTCAGGGTGAGCGCTAGGTGTAAGAAGAAAAGAAGATTATATTGCTTTAAGAATCCATTCTTAGATGGTATTGCTGGTATGTTAAGATATCTTTGTGACCTTGTATAAACCCTATACCCCGTCCTGCGCCCCGAGACCCTCAGAGACTTGCCTGAGGAGATCAGGGTTGCAAAATCTGGTTTTAGGTCAATGTTGTATTATTTGTTTCATTTATTCTTAATCTATGTATTGTATAGTAATAATGAATAAAAACGTAATGTATTGAACACATTCCGAAACAAAGCAGATAAGACAGAACTAGACTCAGACATAATACTAATTGTTGTTGAAAACTTTTGCGCTGTTGCAGCAAAATGGAAACTGTGTTAATTATTCTGTTCCAACTGGCCACTGGAATCAGGTAATTAATATAAGTTGAAGTTCAATTACAGTTTTAAAAATTGTTTAACACTCTTTATTAAACTGCTTTAAATTATTTCTAGTATCAACCAATTGGTCTCCATAGAGGATGCTAAAATTAAAATAGTTGTTAAACTACTGACAAGTTTTCTGAAACCGAGCTTATGAACAACAGAGTAAAGGTCGCTGGTTAAGCCAGGATCAATATATTTGTTGAAGTTTTTATTGTGTGCATAATAAATGTGTTAAATTAATTGAGCAATTCTTTAAAAGTATAATGTTGCAATTTCTTTAAAATAAGTAATTACAGTTACAAAATAGGTGTTGTTTTCCAAGGGCCTCTCTTTCACAGGCACTTTGAATCATAACACTTCCAAGTCCTACAGAGATCAGTATCACTTTGTGTTGCAAGCCAAATCCAGGGGTTCTACTTGAGTCCAATTTTAAATACCATAAAGAAAAGTATTGAACCCAGCTCGAGCTAAATGTCAAATGTATTTAATTAATGTGCAAGTGTTTTGATTTATTTAAAATGTTCCAGTCTAGCTTCCTTCGAGTTTAGTATAAACAACAGATTGGTTCTCATAACATTCTCACTGCTGTGCTGTCCCAAATGTTTGAAACCTTGGGCAGACAAGCACACACACACACACACTTTGGATGAGTAATCACTTCATCCAAATTGTAAATTGTTGCCTTCTTTAAAGTTATTAGTAATTCAAGATTAATTATTAAATTAAATTAGGTACATAACAATAAACAAAATAACTTTGACTTGATCATTTTGTTCACAACATTAGACCTTGTCCTCTAATCTCTACTAGAATAAGATAAGTGTGCATGTTTGGGTGTGGAACACTCCTGTAATGTACCTAATCTTCTTATCATTTTCATTACAGAGCTGGGGAAATGGTGTATTGCTTAGATTCTGATCCGTGCAAAGTCCAATTTTGACTGACTTTAGTTCTAATGTTAATTTGATTTCAACCCATAAGGAATTATTTAGATGAACTCAACATTTCACATGATGATGGATTAGTGCTCCACATTTATCCCACTAATTTGTTGTGCAATTAGGCCAATGGTAAAGAGAGACATTGATGACCTTGTGTCCCTTTTGTTGGTACGTGGTTCCATTCTGTCTATGGCCTTGGACGGCTTCACTAAGAGTCACCCAGTTCTGACACAGTTCTGAGTGCAGTCACAGAGATGCTATGGCTGCTCTACATGAAATGACATTAATGGTCTGGTCTGAGAATGGACACCATTACCTGCTTCCAGAGACAATGCCGCTCCTCAAACTGAACAATACTGTCTCACGTGGGCCACTCCCCCCACCAAGCCATGAACTGAAAGAACACCTGGAAGCCTCCCGGTCACACCAGCACCAACCCTTGGGTCAGTCAGATGGGACTAACGGCTTAACTTAGGGCATTTGGTTCAGAAATATGACTCTCGTTACCGCAGAGTGGGTTGTTTTTTTAAGGCTATTCATACTGCTATGCAGAGGATGCCTGTAGGTTGGCAAGCTGTTAAAAGCCCCTACTATTTTTAAAAGGAGCCTCTTAATGTCTAGTTCTACATGTATTCCCATTATATGGACAATGTTTCCACCTGGTGAAACTGAAGGCTGCACGGTACTCAGGCTACAATACGACCATTCTGTTCTGCTCTAACGATTCAATTGATAGATTCTACATCAAAACAATTAGCTTTTATTGTTTCCAATGATAACGTCATTTTAAGAGAAGGAATGCAAACCTGTTTTCAAATGTAAGGTTTTGAATGTGTTTGACATTTCTCAGTAAAAACACCCTCAGACACCCACTATCATTTATGCTATGCCATCAGTAGTGACTCAGATGTTAAGGGGAAGAAGCTTTTCCTCCCAAATCAGATATGCTTTGTTTTTTTAACAAAGGTATGCATTTCCTGCATAATATATGTTTTTCACAATTGTTTGTTTTTTTGTAAGCTGCACACAGGTGATACTGAGTCTTCTCGAGTAATAGATTACACCATGCTTAAATAGACTCCTAAGTTATTATTTCATATGTGACATATGTAAGAAAAGGGAGGGAAGAGTCAATTATATTGAGTAATTGATTTTATATTGGAACATTTATTTCTCAAACCTGTTTTATGGAAGAGGAAAATATTTCTGATAAACTAATATGTTATCAAACGGTAAATGGTGAATTAATATAACATTTAGAATCATTGAGAAGGGGTGATATCCGCAGGGACTAGCTCACCTTTAAATTACAATAACATTTCTCTACTTTGGACTGATGAGTATATGATTCTTGCATGTTAAATGACTAACACAAACCTTACATTTATGCATGTGCATGTCTCAGGAAGGCTCCCAAATAATTCTGAGGGGCCGATCCTATTTTTGTATTTAAATGATAATGTGCTAATCCATTACCTTGAGTTGTCTGCACTCAGGAAAACATCCCTATCAAGTGTTAACCCAATAACTACAGTAGGACAGCTCTGAAGGCCAAGGGTCAGAGAGAGAGCTACGTGGGTCCACGCCAGCCACTGCAAGGTCCTAGTCACCAACAAAAGTAGAGGACAACAAGTGATGTGTCCTAGTCACCAACAGAAGCAGAAGACAACAAGTGACGTGTCCTAGTCACCAACAGAAGTAGATGACAACAAGTGATGTGTCCTAGTCACCAACAGAAGTAGATGACAACAAGTGATGTGTCCTAGTCACCAACAAAAGTAGATGACAACAAGTGATGTGTCCTAGTCACCAACAGAAGTAGATGACAACAAGTGATGTGTCCTAATCACCAACAGAAGTAGATGACAACAAGTGATGTGTCCTAATCACCAACAGAAGTAGATGACAACAAGTGATGTGTCCTAATCACCAACTTGCACCACACTTGCACTACATACACCAAAACACACTACACACAAGGTATCACGAGTGAGTGCCAGCTGAGCGGTTCCATATGCTCTCTGGTTCCTCGTTTGTGTTACCGGTGTGCGGAGTCTGACTGTCCGTGTCACAAAATCGACCGAAGGAATACACACACACACCCCATGGAGCATTCCCACCTCGTGATGACGGCTCGCCTGGGAAAACGACAACGCAACCGTGAGCAATACAACTGGCCTGGCCCAGTGATGTGGGGTTTAGCTCGCCACAAGATTACGTTTGGTTGTGCGGCGACAAGCTCTATCAAGTTCTGGCTCCCCTCTGGATAGGTACATGCACTCTAGTGGATTTGAATCCAGCAATCAGGCTTAACAACACTACTCTTTAATGTATTATCCATGCATAGAAAGACCTACAATGATGTTTCAAGTACTGGATTAATTTCAGTTTTGGCCCAAAACAAATATTTATAATATTTCATATAACAATTATGTAGCATATTTGATCCTCAAATTAGAGAAGTATAATTTAAAGAAATTGATATTCTCAACATTAGATAAACACAGAAGAATCCTTTCCAAGTACCATAAGTAGCTCAGGTAAGTATGGCTAATAGGAATACTTGATAGACTTAATTTGGTACAGATCAGTGGTAGCATTTACAAATGTAATAATTCAAGGTTTAAAAATGTTTAATCCTTCCTTTCCAGGTTTTTACAAAAGTCTTTGAATATTTGCCTAACTTTTCCTTTTCAGATTTTGAACAATGTACTTGACTAAAATGAATGTATTGATTTCACTAAGTGCCTTACTCTTGACTAAAGCGTATTTAAGTAAACGTAAAAGTAATCCTAAAATTGAGGACACTGCACTTTTGCAGATTACAGATTGATCAAATCACCAGTGTGAATTCTATACTCTAACTGCGAATGTTTAGCTGGATCTCTTACGATCCTGAGTTTTAACATGCTTTTGACTAGTGATTGCCTTGAAGTAAATCTTTAAAGCGGCAAGCTGGTTTTGATTTTATAGTTTGATGAATGAAATTAACTAATGGTAAATGATCAAATATATTAGTTTAAAAACAAATATTTAGCCATTGTGCACCTGTGTTTTATGTGTGTTCATTATTATGCTTTTGACAAAAGATGATCAAACACTGATGAGAGATGATTTTTCCTATTATGATTGGCTGTATCAATCATTGTGATTGAATGTTTCAATCTTATTCCACTTTGTGATATAATTGATGTAAGGTGAGACCACACTCGAACCTGGAGACGCCTATTGAGTTAATTATTGACCAAATTATTATTAGACTAATGTTTTTAGGTTATCATAAATGATAAAAAGAGAGGACTGTTGTGGAAATAATTATCATAAGACGCCAATTAGTAACATACAGGACAAACCTCGATGTCTGTTTACCTTCTTTAAGGACACAGGCGGCTTAGCCAATAATGTTATTGTTCCCATTCTGTGACCGGTCAATACTGGGTCACAGATGGTCTGTGTTGTGGGTACACTGGGACACTTCCTTCTCTGTATTTGTGGACTCCAAGGTAAAATCTTCGAGGTCATAAGTGTCCGAGGCGAGTAGCTCTGTGTTCCCACACTGTTTAGGCTATCTCCTCAAATATGTTGTTTACTCTCTGCGAAACCAGTTAGATGGGCTGGCAAGAGAGAGGCTCTCCAGAATTGACGTGGCAACTCTACCGTGAAGTCAGAACCTCTGACTCTTGGACTTGTGATGTGAATCCTCCGGCCGTTAACTCCAAATAAACCATCATGTGTTTGACATCAAAGCTACTGCTCTTCCCGTGTCTCCTTCCTGAGTCGGTGACTCCCACTGCATAGCTACACAGAAGTTTCCTCTACAAGCATAAGGCCCGTCGATCCCGACCCAGTAGACCCCGCTGTCCCCCTTCTGCAGATCTAAGACCCTCACAAACGGTCCTCTCCTCCGAGCATCCACGATGTGAACCCGGGTGGTTCTGGTCTTCCCCTCCGAGTCCACCAGCACCTCGCAGGTCCTCCTGGACTCTCCTCGGCACCAGTACTTGTTGCTGAGCAGCTGGTTCTCATAGCTGCAGGAGAGCAGGAAGTCTGACCCGAGGGGAGCCGTGATCTGCTTCTTATCACACTGCAGCTGCAGACTCGCTGAAACAGAAAGGAAAAGGGAGTCTGAGAAGAAGCTCTTTCATGTCATACCAACAGTGGGTCTGCTAATGCACATTCAGAGTGCATGGGAGTTGGTTGCTTGTGAATATCCCCGTGAGAAATAACATTTGTACCTGGAAATACTTTCCACACACCTGAACACACAGAATATCACGTTAGCTAGGAATACACATCTGTACGCAGGTATTTATATTGTGTGTGTGTGTGTGTATTGAAGTGTGTGTGGTTAAAACACATCAGCTGCCTCCTGGTGCTGCAGAGATTTCATGAAGTGAAGGAGGTGTTCCTTCCATAAAGCAGCTGTGGGCAGCAGATACTGTGAGAGTCACAGACATGAATACATAGATCAAGGCAGACTGGTGCACACACTCTCCTGTTTTGCCAATCCGGTGGTTAAACAAATATAGCTCTACATCCCTGGCCGACATGTCCTTAAAATGAAGTCAGAGTTCGACATTTTAATTCATTCATTACCTTTCCAACTCCTCATGCAGTTGACTGTTACAGGTCTGTCCAGGTTCATGGTACAATGCATAAGCTTCACATCGAGAGACTGAAACTGTGTTTTCCTTTACCGTTCTGTTTTCATTTCACAATAAAGTTAATAGTCACATTATGTTTGATATTATTATGTTTTATTAACTACACCACTGGTTTTTTAACCCGCGCCGCCTAGTGGTTAAAGCACGTTATTGAATGTTGTTGTTGAAGAAGTTTTATTTGATGAAAACTAGGGCCGGGACTCGATTAAAAAAATTAATCTAATTAATTAGAGGCTTTGTAATTAATTAATCGAAATTAATCGCATTTTTAATCACATATAAATATTTGACCTGAGAACAGTGAGAAGCAATTTTTTTCACATGGATTTTAGTATACCATTAGGCGCATTCACACCGCAGTACTTTTCCCACAAAGGTTCATGAGAACTTAGTTCATGAGAACTCTTTGAACCTGGGGGTGGATTAGGCAAATGAAGCCGCTGACGTCACTTCTTCTTCTTCTGCTTTGGGTTTACTGGCAGGCCGCAAACCACTTCACGGCGTATACTGCCGCCCAAAGTCCCCGGCCGGAAGTCCCCGGAGTTGGGGACTGGCTTCAGTCGAAGCTGCTGGGAGTCCCAGCAGCTTCTACTGAAGCCTTCCGAGTAAATCGCCAGAACGCCGACACCTCCTCATCTCCACCGCTCCCATGTTTATTTTGTGTTGCCATAAGTTAGTCTCTCTGCGTTTCTGCGCTGGGCTAATGCTAATGCTAATAATGCTAATGCGAGGATAATAAAATGGCGGCTTCGCAAAACTTTTTGGGAGTTTTACGGGGCGTGGTTTGCAATCCGCCCAGCCAATCAGACATATAGCTCTTTTCTCACAAGAGAGCCGTACGAAAGTCCCTGCTCTCTAGCAGCTCTCTGCTCTCTAGCAGGGACTTTCGTGGGGGTAAAAAGGTTCTCATGAACTAATTTTAGTACCGGCTCTTTTTGGTGTGAACGCGATAAAAGAGGCTAACGTCCACGCTAGCTGCTATATGTTTTGCATTGAGGTGATACTTGAGGCTTGATGTGCTGCGGTGATATGCGAATTCCTTTTTGCATAATTTGCACACAACCGTGCTCTTATCGACGCTTCCATCCGTCCGTTTTTTAAAACAACATTTCCCACTGTTGTTCACTGTGGTTTGTTGTTGTCCGAAGTCATGAACGTTAGTTGGTGCTCCAGTATAATCGGTACGCCTGAAACTCATCCAGTGAGAAACGTTCCGCGGTGCAAAAATAAGTGCGATTAAAATGCGTTAATTTTTTTAACGCATTAATTTTTGTGTAATTAATTAATCTTAATTAACGCGTTAATAAAAACATTTAAATATTAAGAGTAGCCTACATACACAATATAAAATATGAAGAAGACACTGTAGTGATCTCTAAAACAGTTGAGTGCAGGACGTCCAAAGATATTAACAGGAGGATGCAAAACAGACCAACTAGGCTTTATTTAAACATTAAACATTACTTTAAGTTAAGGTCTTCTTGAATAAGACAAAAACGTTGGGGTTATCCACAGATAAATATGAAGTCTGACAAAGTACTTAACGTCCAATATATTGCATAGTTTATTTTGGCACTTGTCAATCACCTTCCCTGAATTTGAGTCAGGTGTAACTAAAGTCTGATTTAAGGGTTGTTTATATTTCACATCATTAATCACAATCTGCAAAGGAACTAAAATAAATGTAGTGCAGTAAAAATACCAGGTTAACCTCTGAATTGTAGTGGAGTAGAACAAAGTAGTATGCTGCTGTAACAAAAACATTTCCCAACTTGGGATCAATAAAGTATATCTTATCTTAAGATGATCGATGGATGCTGCCATATTTGCTAAATGTGCTGTCCAATTCCAGTTTTGGAAAGTCTGCCGTGGCTCCATTCCATTTCAAAGAGCTGTGACGCTCAGCGTAACCTTGCCGCACTGCCACTCCAACATCCAATCACAGGGCTTGATGACTAATCACGGGGTTTGTAAAGCAAGGCGGATGTTGTAGTCCCAAACGATAGCTGGGGATTCTGGGTAGTGTAGTGTCTTCAGAAACTGTAGTGTCTAAACTCCTATTTGTTTCTCTGAATCGAAGGTTAAAAACACAAAAGCATTGTACACCATTTAAACCAATCAATATTGTGTAATTAACAAGGATAAACTGATGTGTTTTAGTGGATGAGTAATGCAGATATCACTGTGTAATCATTTGACAGTGAGGGAATATATCCGGTTTAATTGTGAAAACTTCGAGACCGGAAAAACAGTTTTCACCCACGCTAACTTTACATGGAAGCTGCATACGTTATCCTGATGAGGCCTGCGGAAGTTTATGAAGAGAATTATGCAGAAGATGTGATGCAGCATATTTTTGGTATATTCATTTTAATCTCACCAATATATAAGAGGTGTATTGCATCATGTTATCCCTAAATATATGTGTGGGTATATACATTCCTGTGTATTAATAGTTGAAGGAACAAAATACATTTTTCCTCTTAAATATAGAGAGGTTTTTTATAGATTCCTGAAACAATGTTCCCTTTTTCTTTAAAGTAGATTAGCGCAATAGTCTTTTTCTTTCACTTTTACCCTTTTCATCAAAAGGGTGCTTTAGGCTATTTTTGAGGGGTAAAATGCAGAATTACTTGTGAGTTCTGCTTTGAGTGAAAAGATTACCCTTTTGAGTGTTTTTCTTGGTTAACCATTAGATATAGTGGCTAAATTCGTTCTAGGTTAATTATGCGCATCCTGCAGGCCTTGAGAATTTAGTCACACAGTTAAGAGAGACAATGGTCCTTTTAGACTAAGGGTGAGCTTACTTCGGGTGAATAAAAGTTCAGAGATGATTGGGGGGGTATGAAGACAGTTAGGCGTTGTTGGTGAGCTAGTTCTGAGGATGTCATGGGATAATGACTGTTATATTCCCAACAAGTATGGCTTTCATAAAGAAACACATGACTTGGGTGATAAGAAGTGTTTTGTTGTAAAATGGGCCTGTTTGGTTTTCTGCTGGCCAGCGCTGGGTCACTGTGACAAAGCATATTTTGCGTCTGCCAATGAGGGGACCTGAAAAGATGACCAGCTGACCTCACCCCTTCCTTCTGTCTTCTGGTATATGTTCTGTCGATTCCTGAGTTCAGCCTCTCTTCACATGCTGTCAGGACCGGAAGGATCTCCGCAGCACGCGAACCAGGGCAGAAGTGGGCCGGCTACTTCTTAAAACATTACAATATGATTTTAGTATATTGTATTATATGGTATTGTAATGTATTATAGTGCATTGCATTATTACCTTTGATAATTAAAACAGATTGTTTAAACTGGTATCTGGGTGTTCTCTGTCTGATTTCCTTCCTGTTATGATTTTAAGCAGGACTCGTCAAAACGACACGCGGAGCCGAGTGGGGTTGTAAAAACCTCAAAACTCCAACAAAGTGGTGACCCAGACGTTTACGAGTGGGCGTTCAGCTGGAGTCACATCAGCAGCCAGCGGACGAAGCTGTCCAGGGGTGACACCTCGAAATACTTTCTGACAACTAAAAACAGAGCTCTATACAAAATATCAGGTAAGCACGGATACCCGTTACACTCAAAATCTGTGATTTGGCTATATTCAAATTTTTTAGAGTTGTCAGGAATATTTATCAGTGTCTAGTCTTCACGCTAAAGATAATGCAATGCATATTTTAGCATAGGTAGGTAACTAACTAAGAATAATAAGATTAATAAAGCAACGGTTAGGAACCTCGTGGATTTTTCAGAATCGCACGACTAACTCGTTAGCTCCACGTGAAGCGATGAGGAGTGTAAGAAGAAGGTGAAAGGCCCCGTGCGTTTTTTTCAGAAATCGATACGGCTAACTCATCGGGGGAGTTCAGTGGTTTCTAATGATTCCATCCAGAACTAAATTGAATAATGTTTTCCAGTCTCATAGGAGCTGCAGTTGCATTATAAGTGAATCCAAGAGTAGATACGCAAATTTCAAATAACCATTTTGAAAGGACCGGAATCTCGTTCTCTTGTTCTGTGGGGTTAATCTATCTGGCCAAACGTGACGATAAAGAGATTATGTTATCTGTTGAAATAAACATCGCACCATAAAGCTGGATAGACTGTACGGGGAATAATTTTCTGTGAATAATTACTAATAGATAAGGGAGAAAAGTCAGATAAAGAAATGCGTGGTCACCAGGGGTTAAAGAAAGCCCCCCTTTTTCTTCACAGCTTTCCTCTAATTGCTGAAGCAGCAGCCCGAAGTGTGACTGCTTGTGCTTCTTCTCAAAATGCCTCAAAAATGGCTGCTGAGCGTTGAATTTAAAACAAGGAGTGAATAATCAACGACTGGTCTGAAGTTGGAGTGAATAACATTGAAAATTAATAGATCAATGTGTCGTAGATATTTAAATAAATAAGAAACTATAATTTGTCGTTTTTAGCATAGTTTTTGTGGGATGCAGTTACGTCACATTGTGGTTTTCATGAGAAGTTTTGAGAACTGATTGTTACTATTGCATTGCATTGTGAATTGTGTGGTATTTGTCATTAGGGAGTTTTTGTAATATCATTAGTAGACATTAATTGTGTTTATGAAGAAAGAGTAGAAAGTAAACAGGAGGGATCTGTTCATGTTTAAACATGACAGAGGTGCTGCACGAGGCTAAAAGCCATCTCACACTGTTGGCTAAACACAGAGAGGTGATTGATGAGAGAAGCTTGTGCAGGAGCAGCTGCAGGGCACAGAGAGAGAGAGAGACAGGAGAAGTAGATGTTTTGGAATAGTTCAGAGAGAGTACAACTTATATAAAGTTGACTACTAGTCTGAAGAATGTCATATTGTTTTGTGAGTGAACAGGAAGTAAGAATATATTTACTAGATAGAAGAACAACATGCTTATCTAGGTTGACAGAAAGCTGCTATTAACCAGTTTCAGCAGCTACTGTCCTATCTGTGTTCCAAAGAGAACATACGTTGCATTTACAATTCATATTAGGAAAGTTCACAATTGATACCATTAAAGACCGTTTTGGATTAATAGGGCGTGTCTGTCATAAACATTCGTGCTCAGATGGAATAAAGTGTTGAGATGTTCTCAAGAGTGGGAGTTTTCACAACGCTTTTTAGTTTGTATTGAAACAATTAAGTGGTAAGGACAGAAAACTGTTCCGTGATGATTTCTTTAGGTTTTAGCTTTAGTAATGGAGATGACATTTTGTGAGGAAACTTTTCCACCAATAATAAGTGTTCAAAAATATATATTCATTAACTGTGATCAGATTACTTGTTTTTCAGATATAGCGCTAAATACAGTTAGTTTTGTGTTCTGTTACAAACCTAACCTGCTTGTAACACAAGTTAGATAAACAATTAGAAACATAACAGAATAAGCAAGTGGTTAAGGAGGGTTTCCTGTTTGGCTAATTTGATTTGGAACTGAAGTAAGGAAGAATAGTGTTTTATGAGAACTGTCATTCCTCATGGTTTTAAAGATAAATCATCAGTTTGTTTGGACTTTGATGTAGAAATAGGATCGGGGTGGAGAAGGAAGACCTTTTTTGGTTTCAAATTAAAGAAGATTTTAAAGATGAAGTTTTTTTTTTTTTTTTTCTGACTAGAATTTTAGAAGCAGGACTTCAACTAGACAAGATATTTTACAATGTGGTTTTACTACTTTTAATGGAGTAAAGAATCTGGGTAGACTACTGCCATTGGTTTGTTTTAACATTCACATGTTTCAGCATTCCTGACCATATGGACACTCAGCCGTTTTATTTTGTAACCCTTTGGGGGAGAGATTTAAATTGAGTTTTTCTCCAGTTGCTGATTTGCTGTGATTATAGCAGCACTGGATAGATGTGCGCCACCTTTGGGTTGTACTCTGAATCAGTGTGTTGGTGAAGAGTTGCTCACTACAGAAACAGAAGAACTGTGCAAAGAACGCATCTCTGAGGAGGGTTTGACATTTTGCTTGGGCCTTGTTGCCGAGGCAACAGTGGTGTGAAGAGGAACTGCAGTTTTTGGGGATTCCTGCTGTGCAGAGGACAACGTGTGTCTGCTGATTGTACCACATTGATCCAGAGGTTCCTTCCCCCTCAGGACATCCCAGTGCAAAACAAGAGTTTCATTGATCCAATTCACTACAGCTGCAGAAGACAACGCATCACTGACTGTTCACATTATGACAAGTTCTGAGACAGGCTTGTCTCAGATTGTTCAGACTCTGAAGAAATTATGTGATGATTTTACAGCATAACTGTGCAAGAGTTTTCCAGAGGGTGGTGTACAACAATAGGTTTAGTGTTTGAGAAGGGAGGCTGATTGTTTAAACGATGGTCTGGAATGCTGAAAAGATTAAAGTTTAATATCCTTGTTTAGCAAACAACACATCTGATTATTAGGTCACACCTAATAATCTTGACATATAAACTAACTATGAGTAAAAAGATGAATGGATTTGATATCCGAGAGAGGGTTAGTTATGTTGCGAATACTTCACAAGGTATTTGCTAATGTATTTTGAAGAACAAATAGCAAGGACACAAGTCCAATTTTGTTTTGTTTTTAGATTAAATTGTCCATTACCAAAACTGTTCACCTTATGTCTAGATTTGGACTTTGATGGTAAGGGAGTATTTAGGCTTATTTTTATACATCTGACATTTTCAAATATGTTGGCTATTCACTAGATAGACATTGGTTAAGAACTTTTCTGAAGATTGAATATTTGTTCCATTTCTAAATATTCCTATTTAAAAAGTAATTTTAGAGTAAAGAAGACTGATGCTGTAATTGGACATAATGTGAGGCCTTCAATCACCCATTGTAATGGTGCATATTATTGACGACCAATAGGGAGGAGGGGTCACTCGACCCACCCTGCAGTGGTTTTTAAAATCTTATGCAGCTTCACAGGAAGCGCACGGCACCAGATTATGAGTTTGGAAGACTAGCGTCACCACCTCCTAATGGACATTAATTCAGTTAGTAATTAACTGACATTTAGAGATGTTAAAAAGTAAAAACATACCTACCATGAGTGATAATTCCTAAATTTAGCTACAAACCATTGATGAAATGACTTCTGTTTTTAGAATCCTTGATAAAGGAAGGAGTGATTGTTACATATTCGGACACCCAAGGTTCCACGCACTGTTAAAGAGGTTAACATTGTTCTTTAAGTGCACCAGATTTGAAGATAAATGAATATGAGTTATGAAATACATAGCAGAGCTTTACAGATCCTAGTAATGGTTTGACTCAAGATGATAATTATGTGCACAAGTTTCTGAAATAGATCTATTAGACATTTTAATATGGATTAGGTGTTGATAAACTGCAGTAGTAGTACAATAAGGAAGTGACATGTGGGAAGCAGCTGTCTCAATGAAAAGTTAGAGATATCTTGAACATTATAGTTGTAATTGTGAATTAATAAATGATGGCGCTCCATATATACATATTTGTGTAGACAAAGGATACTGGCCTATGCTGAAATGTCAAAGTCTCTGCAGAGCACGACACATGGCCAAAAAAGACTGAGACCAACTGACCTTTGACCCTGACCGACAGTGTAACTTGACAAGGCACTGTGATTGACTGACTCTGGGGTGGACCTGACCAAACTTGACTTTACAACCTGACGGTGTGAGTGTGAATGTGAGTGTATGTCTGCATGTGATCAGTGCAACTGCATGATTTAAAACAATGACTAATCAAGCATGTTTTTGGACTAACACATTTTTCTGGGCCTCAATAACATTCCACAGAATTGGAAAACCGCACTTGTGCACTCCCACAGGAGGTGGCAGTTTGCAGAATGTGGAACTCAAACTAAAACATGAAGATTCTGTTTCTTTTAGGACTGAAGGATGGAGAGAAACACTTCATTTCACTGGAGTGTTTACTGTGGAAATGATGGATGTACATTTGGGAAAAAATGTTTGACATTTTCTTAGAATCCATTATTACCTGAAGGTTTTCTTCCCATACAGGATTTTGGTTACACATGAGTCATGTGTAAAAAGGGGGAGTGTACGGCTGCCCCAACTCGATTGTTCAATCTGACCATTGATTGACGGTTTTAGAATTGACCTGCTCCATATCTGGGGATAAGATACTGTTTGGTGAATGTTGACATGTCTCTAATATTGATTGAGTTATAACAGGTAACACAGATGCAGAATCAGTGGCCAAGGGGCTACTGTGAGAGATGTAACTCCAGAATGGAATACTGAAGAAGTTGACCTGTGAGTAATGTTTCAACAGGTATAAAAGTAACTGAGGTTTGAAATGTAGAAAGAACATATTACAGTTAAAACTAAAACATAGTAATGTAATGAGACATAATTTAATTTAGACAACATCATGTAACTAGCCTGGTAAAGAAGTAAAAGCCATAGACTTTATTGTTTAGGTCATTATGAGGATATACATTTCATCTAAATTTATAATAGAAAGACATTTGATGACAGTTTGTTGGAATTCTGTATTCATTTTTTCAGCGTGATAATATCTAAGCACTGACAGGTAAGAACAGAATCACCAGGAAATCATTCACTTTGTTAGCATCGTGATTTTGGTTGTTTTTGAATCCATAACATTAGTGTGTTTCTTTACCAGAAACATTAGCAGTTCATATTATATTTGGATTTTAAATAGGATTTCATTTAAAAATAAACACAGATGCTTGTCAGAAATTCAGAGCTATTGAAATATGTTATTTAGTTTACCTAAAGATGTTGGGGTTCTTATTTAGTTGGCACAATCCAAGTACTAAGATTCTGAAGCTGTACTGGCAGATAGGAGGTCTACAATTAATTTAGAAAACCGGTTCACAGACGGCTGTTGTTTCAAGACACCCCACCAACAGGCTCCAAGTGGGTCAAAACAGCTGAGCGTAGGCTTGAGGGAGTTGTATCAGATTTCTCCACACAGGTTGCTGGCGCCAAAAGGGGGACCCGAGAAGCACGAGGCCGACACAGCGGTGTTCGTCTGGCTGAAAGTCATCAGGACAAAGTGGCTCAACCCCAGGCTCTCCGGCCCCGACCGAGTGACCCAGAGGACATACCATGCCGTCCGCCTAGAAGGAAAGGGGGACAACTGGTACCACGGGAGCCAGTGTGCGGCGGGGAAACACCTGCGAGGACCCTAGACGACATCAGGACAGACCTGGCCCTCGTCAAGGCAGTCGACCCGGGAGGCATCATCAGCGGGCCGGAGAAGGAGAATCGGGAAGACATCTCTCCAGCATCGACCCGGAAGCCGCCATCAGCGGGCCGGAGGAGGAGGAGGAGGAAGACATCTCTCTAGCAGGCAGCCCAGAAGCTGCTGTCAGCGGATCAGGGGGACAAAGACACGGCAAGCCAGGACGGCACAGGGGACTTGTCGAGGCAGCAGAGGAGTCTACTTCTCTGATCAGTTCCACCCGTGAAGGGCTAGCCGCATCTCCCCCTCCCTATCAGCTGCCCCTTGTTGGCGTATTCCTCTGAGGGGGGGGGGGGCTGATGATTCACCACACAAGGAGACTGCACTAGCACCCAGCTGCCCCCTCATGGTTCCTTCACTGCCATGGAAAGTGGTGTTCTGTCTCCATGAAGGTTTCAAGTACTCTAAATACCAGCTTCGGATGGATTTATACAATGTTTGGGGGACGGACACAGTAGAAAAGAATGACAGTGGGTATATGTTTCAAAATGCCTTGTTTAAAGTTTATCTCTGGAGAAAGAGATAAAAAGGGGGAATTGCGGAAGTTTATGAAGAGAATTATGCAGAAGATGTGATGCAGCATATTTTTGGTATATTCATTTTAATCTCACCAATATATAAGAGGTGTATTGCATCATGTTATCCCTAAATATATGTGTGGGTATATACATTCCTGTGTATTAATAGTTGAAGGAACAAAATACATTTTTCCTCTTAAATATAGAGAGGTTTTTTATAGATTCCTGAAACAATGTTCCCTTTTTCTTTAAAGTAGATTAGCGCAATAGTCTTTTTCTTTCACTTCTACCCTTTTCATCAAAAGGGTGCTTTAGGCTATTTTTGAGGGGTAAAATGCAGAATTACTTGTGAGTTCTGTTTTGAGTGAAAAGATTACCCTTTTGAGTGTTTTTCTTGGTTAACCATTAGATATAGTGGCTAAATTCGTTCTAAGTTAATTATGCGCATCCTGCAGGCCTTGAGAATTTAGTCACACAGTTAAGAGAGACAATGGTCCTTTTAGACTAAGGGTGAGCTTACTTCGGGTGAATAAAAGTTCAGAGATGATTGGGGGGGTATGAAGACAGTTAGGCGTTGTTGGTGAGCTAGTTCTGAGGATGTCATGGGATAATGACTGTTATATTCCCAACAAGTATGGCTTTCATAAAGAAACACATGACTTGGGTGATAAGAAGTGTTTTGTTGTAAAATGGGCCTGTTTGGTTTTCTGCTGGCCAGCTCTGGGTCACTGTGAGAAAGCATATTTTGCGTCTGCCAATGAGGGGACCTGAAAAGATGACCAGCTGACCTCACCCCTTCCTTCTGTCTTCTGGTATATGTTCTGTCGATTCCTGAGTTCGGCCTCTTTTCTCTGGCTGTCAAGACGGAAGGATCTCCGCAGCAAATGAACAGGGCAGAAGTGGGCCGGCTACTTCTTAAAACATTACAATATGATTTTAGTATATTGTATTATATGGTATTGTAATGTATTATAGTGCATTGCATTATTACCTTTGATAATTAAAACAGATTGTTTAAACTGGTATCTGGGTGTTCTCTGTCTGATTTCCTTCCTGTTATGATTTTAAGCAGGACTCGTCAAAACGACACGCGGAGCCGAGTGGGGTTGTAAAAACCTCAAAACTCCAACAGGCCTCAGATCATCTTCGTAATATCTATCAAACTATAGATCCTACACATCCACTGGACGTGGATTCTAAGAGTACAATATACACTTCTCGCTAGAAATCTAATCAAAAAGCATACATAACATAACATGCTTCTGTGCTCTGTGCTCTTTCATTCACCTTGAGGATTAAAATAGCAGATCTCTGTGACTGGATATAGTTTGGCTTAGACCCCGGCCCCACGAAGACGCATACAGTAAAACACATATGCAAACGCAAAAAAGTCTTCCGTTCACACGCATTCGATTCATTAACGCGTCCGTTCACACTAGACCGCTGGAAATGCTGGAAACGCTGGAAACGCTGTAGTACATATGCCAGGCCTGTAAGTGGCGCTGCTGCCGCCACAAAATACACCAAAGGCAGCGAAGAAGACCCCGGAGCATGGTTGCCCTTCTGTTTATTCTCCGCGGTGGACGGCGTGTTCTCCTGCTGTATATCTCTCAGGTATACCCCCCCCCACCGAGCGGAGCAAGGCAACGAAACTTAAAATAAGAAGCAGCATTTTCTGGCACGCTATGCATGGGGCCACCTTGAGGGGGACATGTTGTTTCAGTAAATTAAAGGGTGTTTCTTGTTGTCGTTGCTGTGGACCTTCTTAATACCTTGGAAAATGCCGTCTAATACTTTAAAATAGCCTTAATTTTCGCTAAATTGATTTATCAACTTTTAATACTTTTTAAGACCCCGTGGACACCCTGAATGTTATTTTGAACACTTGGTGGTGGGGTGTATAAAAGGGGTCATAGGTGACAGGAGAGGAAGTGGACACAGGAGGAAGAGCATACCGATTCTACCAGACGGCCAGCCCAGACGATGCTCATACTACAACTATTGACACAGTGTACTTAAACCTTGGTATGTAAAGCAATGAAACAGCGCGCTGTCGGCAGACGGACAGAAAACGAAACTTAAAGGAACAGTAAACATTATGCCTGTCAATTCTGACGTTACGTCAACAGATGGCGCTGTTCTCACAGAATCAGCCCATGCAAAGACAGTGTTAAATTGAGCGAAATGAGGAATGGCTAAAATGCATGATCTGTTTGGTATTTTGAAAAATAAAAAGTATAAATATGCCTTATATAGGTATGGTCCTACACTATATTATTCAAATATAGCATGATAGGTCCACTTTAAAAGGAACAGTGAACATTATGCCTGTCAATTCTGACGTTACGTCAACAGATGGCGCTGTTGGGATGGGATGTGTAATGGAAAAAAGGATTACCCAACACAAGGCCAATAGATGGGAATTGTTTATTGTAAACTGTGAAAAAAACAATATATGCTTAAATGCGGCTCCTACACTCTTAAACCCACTATGGTTTTTCTCCTGAGTGAACACGAAGATGTGATTTGAGACCACCTGATTGAGTGAAAGTTTTCCCACACTCTTCACACCAGTAAGGTTTTTCTCCCGTGTGAATACGTTGATGTCTTTTGAGAGCACTTTATGTAATGAAAGTTTTCCCACACTCTTCACACCAGTAAGGTTTTTCTCCAGTGTGAATACGGTGATGTGATTCTAGAGCACCTGATGTAGTTAAAGTTTTCCCACACTCTTCACAGCTGTAAGGTTTTTCTCCAGAATGAATACGTTGATGTCTTTTGAGATGACCTGATTGAGTGAAAGTTGTCCCACACTCTTCACAGCTGTAAGGTTTTTCTCCAGTATGAATATGTTGATGTATTTTGAGAGCACCTGATCTAGTGAAAGTTGTCCCACACTCTCCACAGCTGTACGGTTTTTCTCCTGTGTGAATACGCAGGTGGCGCTTTAAAGTTCCAGATGCTGTAAAGGATTTGTCACATTGCTGACAGCTGTGACGTCTCTCTCTTCCTTTCGGTTTCTAGAACAGACGGACAGAGAAAGAGAGAAAGTCAATCTAAAAAGCATAAATACACAAGTTAACACAATAAAAACTCACTTAATATAAACCTTGAGTTAACAAAATACTACTTATCAACTGTTTGTCTTTATTATATTTGATACAGTAATACAGCAATATTCTAACCAAAGTATATACCAGAGGTGGGGGACTCAAGTCACATGACTTGACTCGAGTCACATGACTTGACTTGCCTATTTTTTGACTTGAGACTTGCTTGACTAACATTGATAAAATAATTGACTTTGACTTGGTATTCATGACTTGAGACTTAGGCTTGAGACAGATGACTTGAAAGGACTTTACTTTTTAAAATAGAATATTTGCATTTGTTTTTGTACGAAGCACCTAGAGGGCAATGAAAGAAAGGAAAGAGAGAGAAAGTCTCTCGTTCGCAGGAGAAAGTAGGAAGTGGAGCGCACAGGAGACAGCCGTTTCATTGCAGACTGTTATGTTTATGTGGGGAAATACATACATTATTTGAGATAGATTTCAAACTCGGACTTCATTTTAGGGACATTTCGGCCAGGGGTGTAGAGTTATTTGTTCAAGCAAATCGGCAAAACAGGAGAGTCTGTGAACCAGTCTGCCTTGACCTATGTATTCATGTCTGTGACTCTCACAGTATCTGCTACCCACAGCTGCTTTATAGAAGAAAACCTCCTTCACTTCATGAAATCTCTGCAGCACCAGGAGGCAGTAACGTGTAACTCAGCAGAATCTGAGAAGAGCAGCAGCAGCTGCAAAGAGCTGTGCCTTCACTGTGTTTACCTTCATTAGAACAGCTAACGAGCGACCGCAGGCTGCTACGTTTTAACCCCCCCACACACACACAATTATTCCCCCTATTACCTGTTTTATGATTTCAGAGCCCCACCCTCCATTGTTGTTAATGTTGAAAATAAAACTCTAGTTTCGTAACCACTGTCTTTTAACTGATTTAAACTGGGGTTATTCATCAGGATTTCGTAGGACTTGACTTGCTTGACTCTCACCCCAGTAACTTGAGACTTGCACATGTATGACTTACTCCCACCTCTGGTATACAGGAGACAGAGGGAGACGGCATCCTGTCACTGCGAGTCTCAGTATGCTCCGTTCCTCTTGTGTTTTGTTTTTTTGTCTAAACTTTGTTGTGTCTGTATGAAACGTCATTTTGAGAGACCATGCTTTTGATCCTGTGGATTACGTTTGCCTTCTGCAGACCATGTCTGACCATTCAACTTTCCAAGACCCACCTGAGTGACAGCACGAACAGGTATGGTGAGGAGCCCCGGCCTCTACGCTGCTACAGACGCGAGGCAATGCTAGAGCTACAATGCTATCGGCCTCCTACGAATACACCAAGCCATCTGTGCTCTTCGTTATTGGATGAAATCCCTCGGGAGCCGCTTAGAAACACCAGGAAAAAGACACGAGGAAGGAGGGGAGGCGTTCAGAATACGGCGGAGATTCAGCCGGCCACCACTTCCATCCATTATTCTCACAAACCTGCGCTCATTGAGCAACAACGTGGACACACTAAGGACATACACACAGTGGCGTTTTCTCCCGGAGGCCAAGGGAAGCCAGGCTTCCCCTGTTTTTTCGGATTGTAGTTATAATTTAAATAAATAAATACAAACACTTTGTTTTGTTTCGATAATTCTCCTTTGCTGTGTGTTGCTGCCGGCCCGGCTCTCCCCCATTCTCATTGAGTGTTTTACAAAGAGTGAAACAAACAGCGCCCCTCTAGATGTTATGGTGAAACAGTAGATTGCACTCCCTGTTGCGAGAGGAGGCCAGCCGAATCTAGCTTCCCTTGGTGAAAAAAAATGGAGGGATTGACCAATCAGATGAGGCCCACGTGATGCCCCTGCCAACCTGTGATTGGTCAGGGCCATGCCAAGGGAAGCTAGCCGCCTCTTGCTTCCCTTCAGAGGCGGCTGGCGGCTGGCGATTTGATTGGACACTGCCATCCAATCAAATCACATCAACATCAGTTTTAATACTGTAACTGTCATCACCGCCGTTAGAAATTATCAAGCAAATGAAGCATTATGGAGGGTGGAGATTTGGCATACTTAATCAAACATAACTTTACTAAACTTCCGCTACAGCAGCAACTAAAAATTAAATCAGATGACAGGCCAATGCCCGCACTCGAGCTGTGTGTACACAGAGGGAAAGGGAGAGAATCGGACGTTCAATGAGGACAATTATGTCCGCACGGAGTGGCTAACTGGAAGCGCTAAACTTCAGCGTCTAATTTGCTGGCCATGTCTTCTTTTTGACAAGGATTCGTGCTCCCTGAACAATCCTTGGGCAACTTCAGGATTCATCGACCTTGCCAACCTGTCACGGGCAATTGAGAGGCACGGTAAATCCAAAAATCACATAGATTGTGTGATTGTCTGCATACATTAATAAGTAAAATGCTTAAATTAATAAGGAGAGAGTTTCAGCTGGAGAGTGCGTGCGGACCTGTCGGTTAGATAACAGGCGTGTGCAAGTCCTGCATCTGTGTGATACAAATGTGTGTCAAATGATACCGGGCGCTGTAATCACTCATCTGGTTACGTTATTGACCACCCCCCGACCCAAAAAATGGGCTTCCCCTACATTTTTCCCCACGCCACGCTACTGCATACACAAGGTACTCTCATGAATTTCTCGAGGCCTCTTTATTATGTTTCACGGAAAGTTGGCTCCAATCTACGATGCCTGAATCTCTCTTTGAAGTACCCGGACTCACCCTTGTTCGAGCAGACAGGGATGCGAACTCGGGGAAAACCAGAGGAGGCGGTATTTGTGTGTATATTAATGATCTGTGGTGCCGATCATACTCAGTAAAATGTAAAACCTGCAATCCCAACGTATAAATTCTCGGCATGACGTTAAGACCCTTTTATCTGCCTAGAGAATTCGGGTGTATTTTACTGTTTGTTGTTTACGTGCCTCCCAGCGGCCGAGGACACTGTGTTCACGAGCTGCAACTCAGCCACCCCGATGCACCGGCAATAGTGCTCGGGGACATGAAGCAATGTCGCCTGGAGACTGTGTTACCTGGGTTCCAGCAGTATGTTAGGGATCACAGCAGGAAAGACAATATCCTGGACAAATGCTTTGTTAATGATAAAGGAGCCTATGTGTCTAAATACAGACCACCAATACTGAACTCTGATCATAGTGCTGTGAATATGATACCAGTGTATAAGACCAAACTCAAGGGAACCAGAAAAGAAAGTAATAAATCATATGTGACTAAGGACATAAAACAAAGACTATGGAGCACTTGAACAGACAGAGAAAGAACTGAAAGTCAAATTGAGGGAATCAAAACACACAGAGAGCTTTTGGGAAATGCTTTTAAAGCCAAAGACCCCAAAAAAGTGTGGGACACCATGAGAACCGTGACAGGAATGACCTCTTCAGCTAAACCTATTGTGATGGACAAGACATACTTGATCCATACCAATTTGCCTATAAGCAAGGGGGTGGTACTGCTGCTGCTCTGGTTCACATCATCACTAAACATTTAGATAAACGTCACACCTATGCAAGAGCCCTCTTCCTAGACTTCTCAGCAGCAACACAATACAAGCAGACATCTTGGTGTCAAAAATGGAAGTAAATCCATACCTGATTTAGTGGTATGCCGCTTTCCTCACCAGTAGAGAGCAACTTGACCAAACCCTGTCATCTGCCATCACAACCAATGTAGGGGCCCCCCAGGGCTGCGGGAGTTCAGCTGTGCTCTTAGCTTCTTTTAGCTTCTTTTGATGACTTTACTGAACTGCTGTCTATAGTGTGTTTTGACTTTGACCGTCTAGTCATTGTTGGTGATTTTAACATCCATGTTGACAACCCCCAGGACAGAGGGGCTAAAGAACTGTTTTGTGTTCTTGATAACTATGGTGGGGACCCTCTCATGACATCCAACTATAGGCCCATCAGTATCTTACCCATAGTAGCCAAGGTATTTGAGAAATTGATTTTAATTCAAAAATAACTAAGTTAAAGGAAGTGACTGGGAAGAAAAGATCTCCATGGAGAAAGGCCATGACCGTGAGAACAGCAAAAAGAGAGTGTCGAAAAGCTGAACGCAGGTGGAGAAAAATAAATCTCCAGGTTCACTTTGAAATCTATAAAGAGAGACTTGGCTTTTATCATTTGGAATTGTAAATTGCATGACAGTCTTTCTTCTCTGACATCATTACCAAAAACAAAAACAATCCACGTGCCTTATTTGCTACCGTGGACAGACTAACTAACCCCCCAGTGTCAGTATCCCCCCCCCCATTCAGAAAATCAGACCAGCAGTCAGTGCCTCTGCATCAGGTACAGCAGATGTGTTGTCTCTGTGTCCACCTAAAATCAATACAAACACCATGACACAGTTCCATCAGATTAATGATAAAAACCTAGAGGACATTATTCAACTTCTGAAATCCTCCTCCTGCTGCCTTGATATTATTCCAACAGGGTTTTTCCAAGATGTTTTTCCTTGCATGGCCTCAGATCTACTTCACACCTCATTCACACCAACGGTGTTTCAGGGCCGGTTCGGAGCTGGAGCTTGAAAAGCACCGGGTTTTCCTGTTCACACTTGCGGCTTTCCCACCAGCGCTTTTCCCTTTCTAGCTCCGAGCTAGAGCTTTTCTGGTTCAGCTCCGGTTTCCCTTTTCTGCCCCCGCTCTGTTCACACCGCCCAGCACCCGACTGGTGCTGCCGCGTCATGACGTCACCATTTACATCGCTGATTTGCTCCCCAACGGCATTACGGCGCTCACAACAACGGGGAACTGCGTCGGGTCGATGATCGTGTTGCTTTTAATCACACGAAGCCAGAATAAATTAATAACGACTTCTCCAACCTTATACTTTGCTCCAGAGTGCCGTGGTTCATTGTTTATTAATGTGTTTCTGCAGCATTTACCGACCGCTGCAGTGTTGGCTGCTCTTCCACGGGAGTTTATTCTCCTCCGTTAGCTCCCGGTTAGCTCACACTGCAGCGGCCGCTCTAAAGTATTCACTGTCCGACTCACACAAGCAGCTGATACATATCCCCAGTTCCCCTTAGCCTAAGTGAATGTGTGTCAGTCTGAATTGACGCTGTTTGGTATCACAACGCTGTTATGAAAGTTTCTCTGGTATAAAATGGGTGATGTTAGCATAGCAACCGAAGCTAAACTGACTACTTGCTATTGCTATCCTATTGTGGCATAAATCGTTTTCTACAGGCACATTTTACCGGCGCATTTTTATTATGATTCTACTTGTGATAGTCGGACACGACAACCTGTGCAGCCCATGTATTGATTCCATCCGATAGCTGCTATAATACAAAACAACACGTCTGCCTCTCTCCACAATGATCAATAACAGTGAACGGATGGTCAAAGTAAGGTACAAATAAACAGAATCACACGAAGCCTGGTTAGTGTGGCCTGACTTATAAAGTGATGTTTATAAGCAGGGGTGCACATCACTTTTTGCCCTGGTTCTCAAAGGAGGCACCTGGAGATGGTTGCTCATTACCTTAAAAGATGAAATAAAGGGAACTTTGTTAGGGGTCTTGACTTTATTTGCCAGAGCACACGGCACTGAACACACATGCAGAGGTGAACACAGCAACACACTGCAGATGTGACACAGAACACACCAGAATGCACGAGGTGAACACTGAACACACATGCCGATAGGTGAACACATAAAAAAAACACAACATGCAGAGGTGAAACACTGAACACACATTAGAGGTGAACACTGGAACACACATGCAGAGCGTGAACACAGAACACACACGCAGAGTGTGAAACACCTGAACACACACACAGAGGTGAACACAGAACACACATGCAGATGGTGAACACTGAAACAAAACACACAGATGGTGAACACAGACACACATGTAGAGGTGAACACAGAACACAACATGGCAGAGGTGAACCACAGAACACACATGCAAGGTGAACACAGAACCACACATGCAGAGGTGAACACTGAACACACATGCAGAGGTGAACACTGAACACACACGCAGAGGTGAACACAGAACACACATGCAGAGGTGAACACAGAACACACACACAGAGGTGAACACTGAACACACATGCAGAGGTGAACACAGAACACACATGCAGAGGTGAACACTGAACACACATGCAGAGGTGAACACAGAACACACATGCAGAGGTGAACACTGAACACACATGCAGAGGTGAACACTGAACACACATGCAGAGGTGAACACAGAACACACACGCAGAGGTGAACAAAGAACACACATGCAGAGGTGAACAAAGAACACACATGCAGAGGTGAACACAGAACACACATGCAGAGGTGAACACAGAACACACATGCAGAGGTGAACACAGAACACACACACAGAGGTGAACACAGAACACACATGTAGAGGTGAACACAGAACACACATGCAGAGGTGAACACAGAACACACGTGCAGAGGTGCACACAGAACACACATGCAGAGGTGAACACAAGACAACATTAGCACGACCAGTAATCCTACAAGCTGTCATCACTACCCTCCTGACTGTTCTCCTCACTGTCTTCCTCTCTGTCAGACATGGTAGCTAATGATGTAGGCCTACTTCTTCCTCTCTGGTTGAGTCTGCGATTAGCTGCTTGCATCCACAAGTCAACAGCTGGGTTTGGGTCGAAAGTCTCTGTTGTCATCTTAGACAAGTGGATGTAATCAAATAAGTATGTGAACATAACCAATAACAAATTAATTTAACTTATTTTATTTTTGTTGTTCATATTTTATTTTACCTTAACATTTATTTATGCACTTTTTTTTATCTCTCCAGTTTTAAAGGATATTTTTGGTTACTGTCCTATAGTATACATTGGAATGATTTTAAACCTGTTTATCCCAATAATTATAAAGGAGTGCCTTGGAAATATGTGTTTACATAAATTGTGACCAAACCGTTTGAACTTAGACTAATTTAGTAGATATACAATCAAAGAGTCGATCTTTTTTTTAACCATTTAGTGCTTCACATAATAAAATACACAACATCTGTAGCCTGATATGCTTTAGGAGCTGTGTGTGTGTGTGTGTGTGTGTGTGTGTGTGTGTGTGTGTGTGTGTGTGTGTGTGTGTGTGTGTGTGTGTGTGTGTGTGTGTCCTCATCTGTAGCCTGTTATTGTCTCATTACACCGCACTGTGAATGAATCAAAGTAAATATAGAAGTGGTCATGAACACATCTGTGCCTCCTGTCATCATTAATGGACGTCTCTTTAAAATGACCGCTCAGAGGAGAGGAGTTCTCATTTCTCTAACCGCCTGCTGCTTCCCCTCCTCTCTCCTCGGTTCCCCTCCTTGACTCCTCCGCTCGCATCTCCTGTGGGCGGGACTAAGTCTCGAGGATAGGAGGAGAGGAGTTAGAGAAATGAGAAAGGGCCCATGTCTTCCGGTTGTTGCCTGTTTTGAATGACAAATACACACTACCGCCGCCTGCTGGTAAGGAGAGTTATTGCCACTCACGCATACGCAGTTCGTACGTGCTCGGCGAGTAAAGTAACGAGTTACTTTACTTAGAGAGTAACGAAGTAGTGTAATATATAACTTTTTTTTAGAGTAATATGTAATATATTATTAAAACAATTAGTAACGACCCCATCTCTGGGCATGACAGGGGGGGGAGACCAGGAGGAAAAATGTTTGATTCGAAAATAATATGATACAGTACTTATTAGTACAGTATCATATACATATACATATACAGTTTTATTACGTCTTGGTCTCTGTGTTTCATTAAAGCTCGCTCTGTGGAGAGAGAGAGAGAAGAGAGAGAGAGAGAGAGAGAGAGATGAGAGAGAGAGAGAGAGAGAGAGATAGAGAGAGAGAGAGAAGGAGAGAGAGAGAGAGAGAGAGAGAGAGAGAGAGAGAGAGAGAGAGAGAGAGAGAGAGAGAGAGAGAGAGAGAGAGGGGTGCGCCTAACGGATATAAAGAGTTTTTTCAACAACAAAGTGGAGGAGAGTCTTCTCCTATAAAAATAGCACTTTACCCCTGCTTACACCTACTGTCAGGCCCGGTTCTACGGGGGTGCATAAGGTTGCATTGCACCCTCAGTTGAGTCGTTATGCACCCTCATTTGAAAAGTGAAATAAAAAATTACATATATAATAATAATAGTAGAAATAATAAAAAAGAATATAGTTGAAATATATTGTAATTGTGGTTAAATAACATTGTCTGCTGCATTTATTTGGTCAATTTAAATGGTAAGTAACGTTATTATGTCAGGTGGGCGTGACCTGTGCCGCTGTGCGTTCATCTTCTGCAAGGTGCTTACACAGCAGAAAATGGTTAAAACAACCAGCCCTTATCGCCAGCAGTAACACTGCATCTACTGCAGGTAATAACAGTTCAGATCATGGGGACCCGTTACGTTACGTTACCCGCAGTTCTCCCGCCCGACTCACCGGCTTTGCCCGCCTCGCCCACGGAGGCGGAGCAGCCGTCTTCGTTGCCCCAAACACCGCCACCCCTCAGCGGCCCGCATGTGCCAGAGGACCTCGCAAAACAGAGCCTGTCCAGGTATATTAAAAAAAGTACCCAACTCGCCTGTACAGTGGGGTAAGGCGCTCATTTTGCAGCTCATGGTTTCAAAACAGAGATAGGCTGGAATATTCCTGTAAAAAGATGCCATCTTCTGCATGTAGACATTTCGGTCTTGAAAGGGGAGTGATTTGTAAAATATCCATAGAGAAAAACTAAATCTGTTTACAGTTCTGTTTCATATGGGCGCTGAGAGATGTATCCATAGATCTCTTCACTTTGCTCTCAAAGTGCACCAGATTGATGCTTTTAACTTCATGAGGGATGAGGACCCCCCTAGAGGAGGTGAGGACCCCCCTAGAGGAGGTGAGGACCCCCCTAGAGGAGGTGAGGACCCCCCTAGAGGGTGTTCGGTCCACTCACCACTTATAAAAATAGCACTTTACCACTGCACCCTCTCTAATCTCAGATGAGCAGGGGCGGATCTACGGGGGAGCAAGGGGGCAGCTGCCCCCCCACTGTGGAGCCTTGCCCCCCCAGCTGCCCCCCTAACTTTTGTTTCCCTAAAACTGTACTAAAACAAACCTACACTATTTCCACAAGCTTCTCAAGCAACAAAACAAGCATTACATTAGTTAAAAGTGAATCATTTTAAAATATAATTTTAGGCCCGTTAAAAACGCAGCTACGGCCCTGCATTAAACTGCGGAGCGGCATTCACACAGACCGCGGCTCACACCGCTGCAGAGAGGGAGCGAGCTGTCCCAGCACCTATGGATCAGCTTCCCCTGGGAGCATTTCCCTTTCCACTAGTTTTGTTTTTACTAAGGACGATAGCTTGAAACTAAATATTAATAAAACGCTGCCGTTTGAATCGATAGCGTTTAACAGACGGGCGCTGTTTGGGACGTTACAAAATACTACGCAGACAGCGTTAGCTGGGAGATCGATCACTTTGCTAAACTACGTGGTAGCCTACTATTACATCCACGTAAACTACACATCACAGCCATGAGGCCAGATCAATGAAACCAGGATACATCCTTTACTGTAAAAACTGGATCCAAACACAGCTGCCTGTGTGCGCTTGATCAATACTTTCTGATGTTATATGATATGCTACATATTAGCTAGGCTACATGGCCCTAACGTGTAAAGTTATACAAGCATTTGTACCAGTGCTTTTCACAAGTAGACTCTTGCAGGCCAGAGTATAGGAGTGATTCAACAACAACACAAAGACATATGAGAAGTGATCAGGACGAACAGAAAGAGGAAAAGGAAAAGAGAGTTCACTGAATAAAAAAATTAATTAAATATATATTTATTTGGCAGGGACAGTGCACATTGATTGACATTTCTGTAAATGCGCCAGAGTTAGCCAACAGGCTATTTTTCGTCTGTAGTCCCTGGACAGATGTTAAAAGTCATCCTAAAAACCAAAATTAATTTCATATAACAGATAAAAACAATCAGTAAAACAACATTCAACAGAGATACTTATATAAAAGCATATATAAAAACATAAAAACTAAACTAAAATACATATTCACAAAGCAGACAGATACAGTTCAAGGCATATGTACAAACAGAGCGTTGTAATGTACAGATTGTGTCAGTGTTGACAGAGCTGACTTTCCACTAACGAGACCAGGAGGGTCAGAGCAGGAGGAAGAGGAGGAGATGAAGAGACCAGGAGGGTCAGAGCAGGAGGAAGAGGAGGAGATGAAGAGACCAGGAGGGTCAGAGCAGGAGGAGGAGATGAAGACATTAGTGAAGAAGAAGAAATGTATGTGAGGAATAAAGATGAAGTGTCAGAAAGAGGGACAGAGGCAGGGATCAGGAGGCAGATGAAACTCCAGCTGGACCACATGGTATGTTCTTATTCTCCTTACATATTCCATCACAGCAGCACAATCTAGCAGCTCTTAGTATTGACAAATATTGATTGAAATGTGTTGCTGCACAGGTCACCTGTAGCTCTCTGAAGAGATGGGTGATGTCATTTGTGTACTTAATTATAAGTTGAAATGTTGAGCTTGTCAATCTTAATCTGAAAATACAAAAACTGAAATATAGGTAAGAGAAGAAACTGACACTTCTGTGATGTAATTCCCTCAATGCAGATCACAGATGGACTGATCCACACATGGACTGATCCATTATTTTAATAGGAGGGTAAATGGTATGGCGTGACGGGATTGAAACAAACTGAGGGACAATATTGCAATTTCATAGATAATTCAAGTATTTGTTCAGAATTTATTTTTGATCAGTTAAAGTTGACAAGCATGTGATTATATTAGCAGCAACATTTTGGGATAATTGGCCATTTTGATTTGTTTGATATTAAATTAATATGTAATAATGCTTAGTGAGGACATGCAAATATGTCTATCTAATACTAAGAAAACCCATTTTTTAAAAACAAAATATATATTTAGTTTGACATTGTAATGCAAAACAACCTGTTCCACTAATTAATTGCTTTAAAATACATGTTGTAGTTTCCTTTCATTTAAAATGGTTGAGGTAAGCTTGGGGGACTCAAAGGGCACCCGATTGTTTGTCTGAACACCTTGTTTCTCTTGTGCATTAAGAACACTTGTGTTAGGGCATGAATTAACAATACATAGGTTATATACAGTATAACATACCACGTACTGTCCGCCCTCCCATGCCACCCTGGCATGACCTCTTGCCCCCCCTTTGCCCCCCCATGTAAACAATTATAGAACCGCCACTGCAGATGAGTCATTTTGTTCTGGGACCGGGCCTGCCTACTGTATATGCGGCGAGCCTTCATTGTAACTGTCACACTGTGTATTTGCGTGGGGAGTGTTGCAGTAGAACATTCCTCTGTAGCGCCCGGTGCATTAATGGGAAACCCTAAATGTTTGAGCACCCTCTATGAAACGTCAGCTACCCCACAGCACCCCCAAAAGAAATATCTGGCGCCGCCACTGAGCCTGACTATTTGTGTTGGGGGGGCCCGACTTGTTTTTTTCTCCAAAGGGGGGGCCTGACAGAAACAGTTTGAGAACCACTGGGTTAATCCAATGTGTCACTTTGAAATTATTTCTGATAATCCATCAGCAATAAAACTAGTTCTAAGTTTTCAGAGCGGAAGGTAGGTTTGGGCAAACTGCGTGCACATAGCTCTCATTTCTCAATGGTAACGTGTATGTGGAAATTCCCCTTCGATTCTATTGGCTCTAACGGTTAAAAAGAGATGTCAATCATCAAAATCGACCAATGAGTTCCAGAGAAACGGCAAATACGCCCATTTCCACCCAAATGACCCCATTTGCTAAACCTCTCTAAAAAGGTCAAAGGTCACTTGTTTTGCATCAATCTTGATACAGGGTACTTATTATATGTTGTACTTTGGATTCCTAAAGCTTTTGGTTTACCTTCCCATCATCCAAGGTTAGTTTTAGAAATTCCCCTTCTCATGGACGCCCTGAATCCACCAAACAAGAGTCAACAGAAAAACAGCTGTTGATTGGCAGAGGAGATTTGTCACATTTGTCATGGGCGCACCCCACACACTCAGCTCTGCTGCTCATCCCACAAATGCATGTTCCTCACAAATGTGGTTCCATTGGAAGATAAGAAAACAGGCTTTCCAACGGGATGAGATGTATTGCCAAAAGGCATTGTTACAACACAGAAATCATCTACCACGATTCTTCTCTGACATCATTACCAAACACAAATTGCCTTACGTTTTTTTTAAAACTATTTTACAACAATGATACTGTACATACAAATACTTAGACAACGTATACATATACCAAATAAGTACAATAAAACATAACAAAATACTGATAATATTCGTTTTTAAAAGCAATAAAAACTGAAATATGTTCTTTAATGGGATGTAAAGTGGAGATCTGTGCAGAGTTCTTAAAGACGAAGCGTAGAACTGAATGTGCATGAATGGGTTTCTAAAGAATGCACTGATGAGGCTGTAATGCTGTTGTGAAACCCTCTTGCACAAGTTCCTGAAAGAAAGCCATTGTTTAATTGTTTAATCACCAGGCCAACCTGTTTATGCCTGTGCTGTGAGCACCACGGCCCAAACCACCCCCCGACCTCCTGTCACACCACCGGGGAAATCCAACCTGACTCCACAAACCAGCTGATCAACGCCACCGAGACACACCTGCTTCTCAGGTCAGAAATCTAAAACACGGTGATTTATTACAAACCCATCAGGAAATGTCTCTCATCCAGTCTTTGTTTTTGCAGAGTGCTCACAGGAGTGCCGCTCTGGTACACGATGCTGCGATGGGGTTCCTTTGCATCCTTGGTGATGTTTATCTGCGTATTTATGACGTGTGCTGAGGAGGAGGAGCAGGAGGAGGAGGAGGAGGAGGAGGAGGAGGAGGAGGAGGAGGAGGAGGAGGAGGAGGAGCCCCATTTATTTTCCTCACAGACGGCAACAAAAGTCCGAAATTATACGATTTAAAATAAAAGCAATAATTGTGGCTTGATATTGAGTAAGAACATGTTTTTATGAACCACACAGCTTCCGGTCTCCCACGACCCGACCGGAGAAAAATACGTGCTGCAGGCAGTAGAAATACGTTGCTTTTAAAATCGTGCTGTGCAACACGAAAAAAAGGGGCAAATCGTGTTGGTGAACACGAATCAATAGATTAAAAATCGTGTTGGTGAACACGAAATGCCGTGAGACTGGGTTGAGATATCACTCAGACTCAACAATCATATTTACAGATGGCTCCAAAGATCCAGAGACAGGGCGTGCAGGGGCAGCAGTGTATATCCCAGTGAGTAATACACATAGAAAGAAAAGGGTAACAGACCATGTGTCAGTATACACCACAGAGTTGTTGGCATTGGTACTGTCATTGAAATGGATAGAGGAGAAAGAAATACATAACAGTGTAATTGCATCTGACAGCTTTTCAGCATTATCAAGTATACGATCAGGGAGATCTTCATCTAGAATGGACATCATAAATGAAATATTTCTAATTTTACATCAAATGCAAATCAAAGGCATAGCAACTCGTTTCATCTGGGTTCCTGCTCATGTTGGTGTGGAGGGAAATGAACAGGTGGATATTCTGGCCAAACAAACACTCAGAAGTATGAACATAGACATAGAAGTTCCACTCAGCAAAGCGGAGGTTCAAACATTCATTCAGAAATATGCAACATGGCAAGATCATTGGGACCTTAGTGATACAGGAAGACATCTTTATAACATTCAAAGGTATGTGGGGGATGGAAGGAAGGTGGGGTTTAAAAGAAGGGAGGAAAATGTCATTTCTCGGATGAGAATAGGTCATACAGGTCTCAATCATACATTAAGTATAATACAGGTCTCAATCATACTTTAAGTATAATACAGGTCTCAATCATACTTTAAGTATAATACAGGTCTCAATCATACTTTAAGTATAATACAGGTCTCAATCATACATTAAGTATAATACAGGTCTCAATCATACTTTAAGTATAATACAGGTCTCAATCATACTTTAAGTATAATACAGGTCTCAATCATACATTAAGTATAATACAGGTCTCAATCATACTTTAAGTATAATACAGGTCTCAATCATACTTGAAGTATAATACAGGTCTCAATCATACTTTAAGTATAATACAGGTCTCAATCATACATTAAGTATAATACAGGTCTCAATCATACTTTAAGTATAATACAGGTCTCAATCATACTTTAAGTATCATACAGGTCTCAATCATACTTTAAGTATAATACAGGTCTCAATCATACTTTAGGTATAATACAGGTCTCAATAACACTTTAAGTATAATACAGGTCTCAATCATACTTTAAGTATAATACAGGTCTCAATCATACTTTAAGTATAATACAGGTCTCAATCATACTTTAAGTATAATACAGGTCTCAATCATACATTAAGTATAATACAGGTCTCAATCATACATTAAGTATAATACAGGTCTCAATCATACATTAAGTATAATACAGGTCTAGCTTATTAGCATCGCCATTCACGTGACGTAGCATTTTTCCCATTGAAATGAATGGGGTTCTTCAGTTAGCAGCTAACGCTAAGCTAAGCGACGGTTTAGCTCATTAGATAAATAGATATACTTTATTTAAATAATGATTTATCTTAAAGTGGGAAATGAATGTGTCACAGCAGAAGTGTTTTCAGGCATTACACGAGTTAAACATATTTAAAAGACGCAATAAGATATAATAAAAATGAAGCATTAGCAGCAAGTATACACACAGGACACATATCACTAGAGTATCTAAAGAATACACAATATACAGAAAATACTGTATACATGGAGTACATTAAACAGTCTCACTAGCTAATGTTTGCTTTCTGTGTTAACTTAGTGATAGTTACACACGGATAGCGCTATAACAGTGGTTCAAACAACCATTAATGTCACTTTCTATGTGAATAAAGTCATTTTAATGAAATAAAAGTGAACAAACTGTGAGCTGTAAGTTAGAATGTAAGTTGCTACACAGATTATGATGAATTATATCTAAATATTTGTATTATATTAATAATAATTTACACAGAAAACCAACTTGTTATCGTAATGGTTAAAGTAATGTGCATGTAACGTTAATAACTATCTGACCTTTCTATCATGTTCTCCTCTGCTTAGCATCACATTGACTAAATGGATCAATTTGGACCATGTTTACGTCACAGCAGCATAGATAAGACAAGGCACTGCACATGGTGTGATAAAACACTACATATAAGCATCTAGAAATAGAACATATCATTGAATAAACTCTTTGAATTCCTCCTCTTCACTGCTGACAGTTTATGATGAATTATATCTAAATACTTGTATTATATTAATAATGAAGCAGCTCTGTGGTCTTCATCAGGACAGCTGATGAGCAGCATGGAGGAGAAGAAAGAGACCCCTGGAGCTCAGGTCAGTGTGCACTTCATCACAATATATTCCTAATTCCAGCGTTTCCGCCAGGCGGGCGTCTTGCCTTCATGTGACGCCCTTATTCAGCTGGGAACGCCCTATACAGACATAAATACACCAGCGACTGTATTCACCATGACACAGACAGTCTGTGGTTTGTACTTGTTTAACTTCTGTCTAGTTTCTAAACAGATATGAGGAGCTGTGAGCTCACAACTGTATCATCAGCATACATCACATTCTCCACACACAGAAGGCGGATCATTTACGTCATGATGACGTCACGGCTCCGCCTACACTGCGTTACTATAGTTACTGCTAGGGTGGTAAGTGTCCGGAACGTTTCCTCTGGCCGAGGAGGCTTGAAACGAACCGAATTCCGGAGCTAAGAGGCTGCTCCGCTTCAGTGTGAACAGGAAAACCCGGTGCTTTTCAAGCTCCAGCTCCGAACCGGCCCTGAAACACCGTTGGTGTGAATGAGGTGTGAAGTAGATCTGAGGCCATGCAAGGAAAACCATCTTGGAAAAACCCTGTTGGAATAATATCAAGGCAGCAGGAAGAGGATTTCAGAAGTTGAATAATGTCCTCTAGGTTTTTATCATTAATCTGATGGAACTGTGTCATGGTGTTTGTATTGATTTTAGGTGGACACAGGGACAACACATCTGCTGTACCTGATGCAGAGGCTCTGACTGCTGGTCTGATTTTCTGAAAGGGGGGGATACTGACGCTGGGGGGTTAGTTAGTCTGTCCACGGTAGCATTGTTTTTGTTTTTAGCAATGATGTCAGAGAAGAAAGACTGTCGTGCAATTTACAATTCCAAATGATAAAAGCCAAGTCTTTCTTTATAGATTTCAAAGTGAACCTGGAGATTTGTTTTTCTCCAGTGTACATTAATCAACATATTAAAAACATGTAAAAGTACTCAAATTAGCCAAAAGGCTAGTTTTCACCGATAGTCCCTTTGCCAGATGCTGATAGACATCCTAAAAGCAATAATAAAAATACCACAACATTGTTATACCATTGTACATATTTACAATAGATGACATCACTGAATACAGATAAGAGCAAGTCATGATAATAAATACAAAATGTACAATACGCACTCATACACACACCTACACCCACACATCAGTGCTGACACTGTTGATTATTAATGAGCCACTTTTTAACACTGTGCTTGAATGTGTAGTAGGATGAGGACTCTCTTATTGGTTGTGGTATTGAATTCCATTGATGGGATGCGTGGAATGAAAGACAGCCTGGCTGAATGCGCTCTTCTTAAATGGGATGGTGCAGTCTCCCCTAGCCGCACCTCTAGTAGCCCTGGTTGAGGTGGACTTTAGGCTGATGCAGCCAGCCAGAGGAGGAGGAGCCAACCTACGAGTGATCTTATAAACTAAGCAGATGTTTTTGTAAACTATGAGATTTTCCCAGCTGAACAGATTATACTTTTTAACAATGTGACAGTGATGATACCGGAATGGCTTTTTGTCTCGTGTTCTGAGTGCTTGTTTATACAGTGATTCCAGTGGCCTTAGAGCTGTAGAGTGAGCATTAGACCAGCTGATCAGACAGTAGTAGATGTGGGAGAGGACCATGGAGTTAGTTCAGTGGCCTTAGAGCTGTAGAGTGAGCATTAGACCAGCTGATCAGACAGTAGTAGATGTGGGAGAGGACCATGGAGTTAGTTCAGTGGCCTTAGAGCTGTAGAGTGAGCATTAGACCAGCTGATCAGACAGTAGTTGATGTGGGAGAGGACCATGGAGTTAGTTCAGTGGCCTTAGAGCTGTAGAGTGAGCATTAGACCATCTGATCAGACAGTAGTAGATGTGGGAGAGGACCATGGAGTTAGTTCAGTGGCCTTAGAGCTGTAGAGTGAGCATTAGACCAGCTGATCAGACAGTAGTAGATGTGGGAGAGGAACATGGAGTTAGTTCAGTGGCCTTAGAGCTGTAGAGTGAGCATTAGACCAGCTGATCAGACAGTAGTAAATGTGGGAGAGGACCATGGAGTTAGTTCAGTGGCCTTAGAGCTGTAGAGTGAGCATTAGACCAGCTGATCAGACAGTAGTAGATGTGGGAGAGGAACATGGAGTTAGTTCAGTGGCCTTAGAGCTGTAGAGTGTGCATTAGACCAGCTGATCAGACAGTAGTTGATGTGGGAGAGGAACATGGAGTTAGTTCAGTGGCCTTAGAGCTGTAGAGTGAGCAGTAGACCAGCTGATCAGACAGTAGTAGATGTGGGAGAGGACCATGGAGTTAGTTCAGTGGCCTTAGAGCTGTAGAGTGAGCATTAGACCATCTGATCAGACAGTAGTAGATGTGGGAGAGGACCATGGAGTTAGTTCAGTGGCCTTAGAGCTGTAGAGTGAGCATTAGACCAGCTGATCAGACAGTAGTAGATGTGGGAGAGGAACATGGAGTTAGTTCAGTGGCCTTAGAGCTGTAGAGTGAGCATTAGACCAGCTGATCAGACAGTAGTAGATGTGGGAGAGGACCATGGAGTTAGTTCAGTGGCCTTAGAGCTGTAGAGTGAGCATTAGACCAGCTGATCAGACAGTAGTAGATGTGGGAGAGGACCATGGAGTTAGTTCAGTGGCCTTAGAGCTGTAGAGTGAGCATTAGACCAGCTGATCAGACAGTAGTAGATGTGGGAGAGGACCATGGAGTTAGTTCAGTGGCCTTAGAGCTGTAGAGTGAGCATTAGACCAGCTGATCAGACAGTAGTAGATGTGGGAGAGGACCATGGAGTTAGTTCAGTGGCCTTAGAGCTGTAGAGTGAGCAGTAGCCCAGCTGATCAGACAGTAGTAGATGTGGGAGAGGACCATTGAGTGAAGGTATAGCTTAGCTGCTGCAGATGATAGGAAGTTTCTAATGTATATGTAATTTGACAGATTGCACTTTACTTTATTGCAGACCTTTTTGATATGGGTTTTGAAATTGAGGTTTGTGTCAATATGTACTCCTAAGTACTTGTACTCCGAGACAACCTGAAGTCTCCTTCCAGAAAAGAAAACATCTTGCTCTGTTATAATGCTGTGGCCCTTGGAGAAGAACATACACACTGTCTTTGAGACATTTGGTTGCAAACAATTATTGTTAAGCCAGGATGTAATATTCTCCAACACATCAGTGACCTTGGTAGCAGCCTCTTCTGCGGTTTTGCCATGAGTAAAAACAACTGTATCATCAGCATACATTAATACATCACATTCTCCACACACAGAAGGCAGATCATATATGTACATACTAAACAGGATTGGGCCCAATACAGAGCCCTGCGGTACTCCAGTTGACAAACACTAGACTTATGGTTCTCAATTTGAACACATTGGGAGCGGGATGAAAGATACGAATGAAAGAGGTTGGTGAATTCTATAGAAACATTTAAGTTGAGTATTTTTTGCAATAAGATGTTGTGATTAACAGTGTCAAAAGCTTTCCGTAAGTCAAGGAACAGGGCCCCCACAACCCCACCCCTGTCCATTGATGCCTTAACTTTCTCCACGAAGAAGCATGTCACTGTTTCTGTTGAGCGATTAGCCCTGAATCCAAATTGCATTGGATGCAGTGGAAAGGAGCTGTTGTTGAGATGATTGATTTGTTTGGCAATCAATTTCTCAAATACCTTGGATACTATGGGTAAGATACTGATGGGCCTATAGTTGGATGTCATGAGAGGGTCCCTCCCCACCAGTCGGGTGCTGGGCGGTGTGAACAGAGCGGGAGCAGAAAAGGGAAACCGGAGCTGAACCAGAAAAGCTCTAGCTCGGAGCTAGAAAGGGAAAAGTGCTGGTGTGAAAGCCGCAAGTGTGAACAGGAAAACCCGGTGCTTTTCAAGCTCCAGCTCCGAACCGGCCCTGAAACACCGTTGGTGTGAATGAGGTGTGAAGTAGATCTGAGGCCATGCAAGGAAAAACATCTTTGAAAAACCCTGTTGGAATAATATCAAGGCAGCAGGAGGAGGATTTCAGAAGTTGAATAATGTCCTCTAGGTTTTTATCATTAATCTGATGGAACTGTGTCATGGTGTTTGTATTGATTTTAGGTGGACACAGAGACTGTGTGTCTCTGCACAGATCTGCTGTACCTGATGCAGAGGCTCTGACTGCTGGTCTGATTTTCTGAATGGGGGGGGTACTGACACTGGGGGGTTAGTTAGTCTGTCCACGGTAGCATTGTTTTTGTTTTTAGCAATGATGTCAGAGAAGAAAGACTGTCGTGCAATTTACAATTCCAAATGATAAAAGCCAAGTCTCTCTTTATAGATTTCAAAGTGAACCTGGAGATTTGTTTTTCTCCACCTACGTTCAGCTTTTCGACACTCTCTTTTTGCTGTTCTCACGGTCATGGCCTTTCTCCATGGAGATCTTTTCTTCCCAGTCACTTCCTTCACCTAAGTTATTTTTGAATTTAAATAATCTACTAGCTCATTTACTGAGATGTTAGCAGGGGCAAGTGTGGAAGAAACATCCTGAGTAAACATTTCCCTAGTGTTTTCAGTTAAATATCGCTTTGTGGTTACCTCTTTTTGAACATTTGTGTGGACAGAAATAGAGCTCTCAAAGGAATGATCAGAGAGCGCAACATCAGTCACCACAACCTCAGAGATATTCAGACCCTTTGAGATCATTAAGTCCAGAGTGTGCCCCTTATTGTGCGTGGGCTCCGTCACATGCTGAGTCAGTCCATAGTTATCAAGAACACAAAACAGTTCTTTAGCCCCTCTGTCCTGGGGGTTGTCAACATGGATGTTAAAATCACCAACAATGACTAGACGGTCAAAGTCAAAACACACTATAGACAGCAGTTCAGTAAAGTCATCAAAAGAAGCTAAAAGAAGCTAAGAGCACAGCTGAACTCCTGCAGCCCTGGGGGGCCCCTACATTGGTTGTGATGGCAGATGACAGGGTTTGGTCAAGTTGCTCTCTACTGGTGAGGAAAGCGGCATACCAGTAAATCAGGTATGGATTTACTTCCATTTTTGACACCAAGATGTCTGCTTGTATTGTGTTTGTTACAGCCGCTGCTACCTTGTGAGCTTAAGGCTGTTTGTGTATGTAAATGAGCTGTGCAGTTCCTCTGCTGTCATTGGCCGTCCGGACCGCTCAACATCCGCGGGGATTGGACAGACGTCGCCCAACCCCTGTTCGCAGATGCTCTGTCCAGACTGGAGTGATGTGTTCTGTGGTCATGGTGTGTGAGGTGTTATGGTTCACAAAAACCCTGTGGGGTTTGTGTTTTAAGGGGGGGGTGTTACAGCCGCTGCTACCTTGTGAGCTTAAGGCTGTTTGTGTATGTAAATGAGCTGTGCAGTTCCTCTGCTGTCATTGGCCGTCCGGACCGCTCAACATCCGCGGGGATTGGACAGACGTCGCCCAACCCCTGCTCGCTTCTGCCACGTCATCCGGGGGAGGAGTATAAAGGCTGAGCACGGACAACAGTCGGGAGGCTCTGTATTTTGTGTCAGATGCCTCAACCCTATCCTTGTGATAAGCCTTCATTCTGTGAATTCTGAGAGTATTTAGCCGTGTGTCTTTTGTATTAGCTCCACTGATTAGCAGTGTCTATAGTAGGGTTCTAGGCGAGCACACTGAATAGCAGTGTGTCGTCGGGTTCTGTGTTAGCGTAGGGATTTTGTGTGTGTGTATACTGCTTAGATCCAGGTTGATTAGCACCTGTAGACCAGCATTCCTGTGTGTTTATACTGCTTAGATCCAGGTTGATTAGCACCTGTAGACCCGCACCAGCTGTGTGTTTCCACAGTCCCGTTTTGTTTATTGTTTGTTTCCACTTTAGTAGTGAGATTTGTTTTTCTTTGTGTAGCGGGGCAACTCTCTTTTGGAGACCCTTTGTGTTGTATTATAGTGACAGATTGACCCGTGTTGTGGGGCCAATCTGTGTGACCATCATTTTGCCTAGTTTCAGTGACAATAAAACCACCGGTAACAAATATACCAAATCCAATCTGGTCGTGTCGTTTCCCGTTTGTACCCTAGCCAAGTGGGAACGTAACAGTGTTGCTGCTGAGAAGTCTAGGAAGAGGGCTCTTGCATAGGTGTGACGTTTATCTAAATGTTTAGTGATGATGTGAACCAGAGTAGCAGCAGTACCACCCTCTTGCTTATAGGCAAATTGGTATGGATCAAGTATGTCTTGTGCGTCACAATAGGTTTAGCTGAAGAGGTCATTCCTGTCACGGTTCTCATGGTGTCCCACACTATTTTGGGGTCTTTGGCTTTAAAAGCATTTCCCAAAAGCTCTCTGTGTGTTTTGATTCCCTCAATTTGACTTTCAGTTCTCTCTCTGTCTGTTCAAGTGCTCCATAGTCTTTGTTTTATGTCCTTAGTCACATATGATTTATTACTTTCTTTTCTGGTTCCCTTGAGTTTGGTCTTATACACTGGTATCATATTCACAGCACTATGATCAGAGTTCAGTATTGGTGGTCTGTATTTAGACACATAGGCTCCTTTATCATTAACAAAGCATTTGTCCAGGATATTGTCTTTCCTGCTGTGATCGCTAACATACTGCTGGAACCCAGGTAACACAGTCTCCAGGCGACATTGCTTCATGTCCCCGAGCACTATTGCCGGTGCATCGGGGTGGCTGAGTTGCAGCTCGTGAACACAGTGTCCTCGGCCGCTGGGAGGCACGTAAACAACAAACAGTCAAATACACCCAAATTCTCTAGTCAGATAAAAGGGTCTTAACGTCATGCCGAGAATTTCTACGTTGGGATTGCAGGTTTTACATTCTACTGAGTATGATCGGCACCACAGATCATTAATATACACACAAATACCGCCTCCTATGGTTTTCCCCGAGTTCGCATCCCTGTCTGCTCGAACAAGGGTGAGTCCGGGTACTTCAAAGAGAGATTCAGGCATCGTAGATTGGAGCCAACTTTCCGTGAAACACAATAAAGAGACCTCGAGAAATTCATGACAGTACCTTGTGTATGTCCTTAGTGTGTCCACGTTGTTGCTCAATGAGCGCAGGTTTGTGAGAATGATGGAAGTGGTGGTCGGCTGAATCTCCGCCGTATTCTGAACGCCTCCCCTCCTTCCTCGTCTCTTTTTCCTGGTGTTTCTAAGCGGCTCCCGAGGGATCTCATCCAATAACGAAGAGCACTATGGCTTTTTCGTAGGAGGCCGATCGCATTGTAGCCCTAGCATTGCCTCGCGTCTGTAGCAGCGTAGAGGCCGGGGCTCCTCGCTATACCTGTTCGTGCTGTCACTCAGTTGTGTCTTGGAAAGTTGAATGGCCAGACATGGTCTGCAGAAGGCAAATGTAATCCACAGGATCAAAAGCATGGTCTCTCAAAATGACGTTTCATACAGACACAACAAAGTTTAGACAAAAACACAAAACGCAAGAGGAACAGAGCATACTGAGACTCGCAGTGCCAGGATGCCGTCTCCCTCAGTCTCCTGTATACCAGAGGTGGGAGTAAGTCATACATGTGCAAGTCTCAAGTTACTGGGGTGAGAGTCAAGCAAGTCAAGTCCTACGAAATCCTGATGAATAACCCCAGTTTAAATCAGCTAAAAGACAGTGGTTATGAAACTAGAGTTTTATTTTCAACATTAACAACAATGGAGAGTGGGGCTCTGAAATCATAAAACAGGTAATAGGGGGAATAATTGTGGGGGTTAAAACGTAGCAGCCTGCGGTCGCTCGTTAGCTGTTCTAATGAAGGTAAACACAGTGAAGGCACAGCTCTTTGCAGCTGCTGCTGCTCTCCTCAGATTCTGCTAAGTTACACGTTACAGCCTCCTGGTGCTGCAGAGATTTCATGAAGTGAAGGAGGTTTTCTTCTATGAAGCAGCTGTGGGCAGCAGATACTGTGAGAGTCACAGACATGAATACATAGGTCAAGGCAGACTGGTTCACAGACTCTCCTGTTTTGCCGATCCGGTGCTTGAACAAATAACTCTACACCCCTGGCCGAAATGTCCCTAAAATGAAGTCCGAGTTTGAAATCTATCTCAAATAATGTATATATTTCCCCACATAAACATAACAGTCTGCAATGAAACGGCTGTCTCCTGTGCGCTCCACTTCCTACTTTCTCCTGCGAACGAGAAGAGACTTTCTCTCTCTTTTTTTTCTTTCATTGCCCTCTAGGTGCTTCGTACAATACAAATGCAAATATTCTATTTTAAAAAGTAAAGTCCTTTCGAGTCATCTGTCTCAAGCCTAAGTCTCAAGTCATGAATACCAAGTCAAAGTCAAGTCGAGTCTTTTATCAATGTTAGTCAAGCAAGTCTCAAGTAAAAAAATAGGCAAGTCAAGTCATGTGACTCGAGTCAAGTCATGTGACTCAAGTCCCCCACCTCTGGTATATACTTTGGTTAGAATATTGCTGTATTACTGTATCAAATATAATAAAGACAAACAGTTGATAAGTAGTATTTTGTTAACTCAAGGTTTATATTAAGTGAGTTTTTATTGTGTTAACTTGTGTATTTATGCTTTTTAGATTGACTTTCTCTCTTTCTCTGTCCGTCTGTTCTAGAAACCGAAAGGAAGAGAGAGACGTCACAGCTGTCAGCAATGTGACAAATCCTTTACAGCATCTGGAACTTTAAAGAGCCACCTGCTGATTCACACAGGAGAAAAACCGTACAGCTGTGAAGATTGTGGGACAACTTTCACTAGATCAGGTGCTCTCAAAATACATCAACGTATTCATACTGGAGAAAAACCGTACAGCTGTGAAGATTGTGGGACAACTTTCACTAGATCAGGTCATCTCAAAACACATCAACGTATTCATACTGGAGAAAAACCTTACAGCTGTGAAGAGTGTGGGACAACTTTCACTCAATCGGGTAATCTCAAAACACATCAACTTATTCATACTGAAGAAAAACCTTACAGCTGTGAAGAGTGTGGGACAACTTTCACTCAATCAGGTGCTCTCAAAACACATCAACGTATTCATACTGGAGAAAAACCGTACTGGTGTGAAGCGTGTGGGACAACTTTCACTACATCAGGTGCTCTCAAAACACATCAACGTATTCACACTGGAGAAAAACCGTACTGGTGTGAAGAGTGTGGGACAACTTTCACTACATCAGGTGCTCTCAAAACACATCAACGTATTCACACTGGAGAAAAACCTTACAGCTGTGAAGAGTGTGGGACAACTTTCGCTACATCAGGTGCTCTCAAAACACATCAACATATTCACACTGGAGAAAAACCTTACAGCTGTGAAGAGTGTGGGACAACTTTCACTACATCAGGTGCTCTCAAAACACATCAACGTATTCACACTGGAGAAAAACCTTACAGCTGTGAAGAGTGTGGGACAACTTTCACTAGATCAGGTTATCTCAAAACACATCAACGTATTCATACTGGAGAAAAACCGTACAGCTGTGAAGAGTGTGGGACAACTTTCACTAGATCAGGTTATCTCAAAACACATCAACGTATTCATACTGGAGAAAAACCTTACAGCTGTGAAGAGTGTGGGAAAACTTTCACTCAATCAGGTGCTCTCAAAACACATCAACGTATTCATACTGGAGAAAAACCTTACAGCTGTGAAGAGTGTGGGAAAACGTTCACTCAATCAGGTGATCTCAAAACACATCACCGTATTCACACTGGAGAAAAACCATACAGCTGTGAAGAGTGTGGGAAAACTTTCACTACATCAGGTGCTCTCAAAACACATCAACGTATTCATACTGGAGAAAAACCTTACTGGTGTGAAGAGTGTGGGAAAACTTTCACTTCATCAGGTGCTCTAGAATCACATCACCGTATTCACACTGGAGAAAAACCCTACTGGTGTGAAGAGTGTGGTAAAACTTTCACTGCATCAAGTGCTCTCAAAAGACATCTTCGTGTTCACTCAGGAGAAAACCCATAGTGGTTCTAAGAGTGTAGGAGCCGCAATTAAGCATATTTTGTTTTTTTCACAGTTTACAATAAACAATTCCCATCTATTGGCCTTGTGTTGGGTAATCCTTTTTTCCATTACAGATCCCATCCCAACAGCGCCATCTGTTGACGTAATGTCAGAATTGACAGGCATAATGTTCACTGTTCCTTTAAAGTGGACCTATCATGCTATATTTGAATAATATAGTGTAGGACCAAACCTATATAAGGCATATTTATACTTTTTATTTTTAAAAATACCAAACATCATGCATTTTAGCCATTCCTCATTTCGCTTAATTTAACACTGTCTTTGCATGGGCTGATTCTGTGAGAACAGCCCCATCTGTTGACGTAACGTCAGAATTGACAGGCATAATGTTCACTGTTCCTTTAAGTTTCGTTTTCTGTCCGTCTGCCGACAGCGCGCTGTTTCATTGCTTTACATACCAAGGTTTAAGTACACTGTGTCAATAGTTGTAGTATGAGTATCTGCTGAGGCTGGGCTGGCCGTCTGATAGAAACGGTATGCTCTTCCTCCTGTGTCCACTTCCTCTCCTGTCACCTATGACCCATTTTATACACCCCACCACCAAGTGTTCAAATTAACATTCAGGGTGTCCGCGGGGTCTTAAAAGTTGATAAATCAATTTAGCGAAAATTAAGGCTATTAAAAAGTATTAAACGGCATTTTCCAAGGTATTAAGAAGGTCCACAGCAACGACAACAAGAAACACCCTTTAATTTACTGAAACAACATGTCGGGAAACCCCCTCAAGGTGAATGAAAGAGCACAGAGTACAGAAGCATGTTATGTTATGTATGCTTTTTGATTAGATTTCTAGCGAAAAGTGTATATTGTGCTCTTAGAATCCACGTCCAGTGGATGTGTAGGATCTATAGTTTGATAGATATTACGAAGATGATCTGAGGTCTCATCAGGATAACGTGTATGCAGCTTCCATGCAAAGTTAGCGTGGGTGAAAAAAGTTTTTCCGGTCTCGAAGTTTTCACAATAAAACCGGATATATTCCCTCACTGTCAAATGATTACACAGTGATATCTGCATTACTCATCCACTAGAAAACATCAGTTTATCCTTGTTAATTACACAATATTGATTGGTTTAAATGGTGTACAATGCTTTTGTGTTTTTAACCTTCGATTCAGAGAAACAAATAGGAGTTTTGACACTACAGTTTCCGAAGGCACTACACTACCCAGAATCCCCAGCTATCGTTTGGGACTACAACATCCGCCTTGCTTTACAAACCCCGTGATTAGTCATCAAGCCCTGTGATTGGATGTTGGAGTGGCAGTGCGGCAAGGTTACGCTGAGCGTCAACAGCTCTTTGAAATGGAATGGAGCCACGGCAGACTTTCCAAAACTGGAATTGGACAGCACATTTAGCAAATATGGCAGCATCCATCGATCATCTTAAGATAAGATATACTTTATTGATCCCAAGTTGAGAAATGTTTTTGTTACAGCAGCATGCTACTATGTTCTACTCCACTACAATTCAGAGGTTAACCTGGTATTTTTACTCCACTACATTTATTTTAGTTCCTTTGCAGATTGTGATTAATGATGTGAACTATAAACAACCCTTAAATCAGACTTTAGTTACACCTGCCTCAAATTCAGGGAAGGTGATTGTCAAGTGCCAAAATAAACTATGCAATATATTGGACGTTAAGTACTTTGTCAGAATTCATATTTATCTGTGGATAACCCCAACGTTTTTGTCTTATTCAAGAAGACCTTAACTTAAAGTAATGTTTAATGTTTAAATAAAGCCTAGTTGGTCTGTTTTGCATCCTCCTGTTAATATCTTTGGACGTCCTGCACTCAACTGTTTTAGAGATCACTACAGTGTCTTCTTGATATTTTATATTGTGTATGTAGGCTACTCTTAATATTGAAATGTTTTCATCAAATAAAACTTCTTCAACAACAACATTCAATAACGTGCTTTAACCACTAGGCGGCGCGGGTTAAAAAACCAGTGGTGTAGTTAATAAAACATAATAATATCAAACATAATGTGACTATTAACTTTATTGTGAAATGAAAACAGAACGGTAAAGGAAAACACAGTTTCAGTCTCTCGATGTGAAGCTTATGCATTGTACCATGAACCTGGATAGACCTGTAACAGTCAACTGCATGAGGAGTTGGAAAGGTAATGAATGAATTAAAATGTCGAACTCTGACTTCATTTTAAGGACATGTCGGCCAGGGATGTAGAGCTATATTTGTTTAACCACCGGATTGGCAAAACAGGAGAGTGTGTGCACCAGTCTGCCTTGATCTATGTATTCATGTCTGTGACTCTCACAGTATCTGCTGCCCACAGCTGCTTTATGGAAGGAACACCTCCTTCACTTCATGAAATCTCTGCAGCACCAGGAGGCAGCTGATGTGTTTTAACCACACACACACACACACGATTTAAACGCAGACTTCTGTTCCTCCATGTTTCGTTGTTATCGTTTCACTGAGCGGACCCGCCCCTTTTTTTTTTCAAACCCTCCCTTTTCTGGTCCGTCTGTGGCGGTAACAGGTTTTGTGCGCTGTGATGATTCGGCTGTACCTTTAGTAATGAATATTAAATGTTCATTTGATCATTGGTTTTATTATGAAAACGTCGAGACAGGAAATACTGTTTTCAACTCGTAACTTTACATGGAGGCTGCCGCATACCTCAAATCATCTTCCTAATATCTATGGAACTATAGATCCTACACATCGACTGGACGTGGATTCTAAAAGTACAATATACACTTCTCGCTAGAAATCTAATCAAAAAGCGTTTTAATGCCAAACTATCCTACAATTGAACAAACGACATATTTGGTCGTATGAGTTGGAGGACTTGTTGAAACAGACTCGTAACCCTGCATATTTGTTGTGTTTTGCAGCATATTATAAACATGCCATTCCCTTATCTTCAAATACCCCAGGTTGTGTAGTGATGTATTTGAGGTGTACTGTCCACATCGCAGACCTGAAGTCGTGCAGTCAATGTATGCGAAGTGTACAGGACCTTGGTCTCTGAGACTCAAAAAAGCCTTTCTCGCCTACCTGTCCACTTTGCAGACCTGAGATCCTGCAGTCATTTCTCAAAGATGGTGTGGCATATAGGGAGGTGCAATCTCCTGATGGTATAGACTGTATTATAGTGGACATCTGCAACCCTAGAAAACAAGATAACATTAGGATAATCAATGTATACAACCCATGTCCAAATCTAACCACTGATATATTTAAAGAAATAGCAGAATATAAACATAGGAAGGAAGTCTGGTGTGGTGATTTCAATGCACACAACAGTCTATGGGGCAGCAACCATACAGACAGTAACGGAAACATAGTGGAAGAAATGCTGGAGGAAAGAACACTAGTATTCTTATAGAATTCTTATCTGAATTCTCTGAGTTTTTATCAACTTTGGTTCTTAAAACAGATAAAGTAATTATCGTAGGTGACTTTAATATTCATGTTGACGATGATAAAAATAGCCTTACTGTTGCATTTAACTCTATATTAGATTCTGTTGGTTTTTGTCAGAGTGTAAATAAACCAACCCACTGCTATAATCACACTCTCGACCTTGTTCTGACTTATGGTATTGAAATTGAGCAACTATTAGTCGAACCGCATAATCCTGCTTTATCCGACCATTTCTTAGTAACTTTTGAAGTACTGTTACGAGACTACAAAGCATTAGTCAAAAGCTCCTGCAGCAGAAACCTATCTGTTAGTGCTATAGCCAAATTTAAGGAAGAGATTCCACCAATACTTAACTCGATAGCATGTCTGCATGTAAGGAACATGTCTGTCTTATAGACAGAGTTAACATGTGACTTGTCCTTCAAATTTACGGAAGTCCGCACAATGGAAATGTGATGTCAACTACCAATGTAAATTCCCCGCCGATGGCACGACAAATGTTACCAACTATGCCTACACACATGCAACCATTGGGGGTTCTATTTTGTTGTTATTCAGTGTTACCAGGGGCACGAACTTCTGACCGGTGTTCCCTCTTGGTTTAGTCCGTGGGGGAGTGCTTAAGTGTGGGTACACAGGTTCACCTGGTGCACAAGGTTATGGAGGTGGGGGTCTTGCTGGTGCTCAAGTGCCCATATACATCACCCCATGTTCCCATGACTGTTACCCTGCTAAAGAGACACTATTTCGGGGTAAACTGTATCCATGTTGACCCCTGGTTCTTGTTCCTTGTACCCTGGATGCATGTAGATGGGCCTGGAAGAATGCAATGTGGAGTTCCAATGCAAATCGGCTTAAGTCCAGTCAGGGTCTGGACATGTTGCCATGACTGTTACCCTGCTAAAGAGACACTATTTCGGGGTAAACTGTATCCATGTTGACCCCTGGTTCTTCATCCTTATACCCTGGATGTATGTTGGTGTCCCTGGAAGAATGCAATGTGGAGTTCCAATGCAAATCGGCTTAAGTCCAGTCAGGGTCTGGACATGTTGCCATGACTGTTACCCTGCTAAAGAGACACTATTTCGGGGTAAACTGTATCCATGTTGACCCCTGGTTCTTCATCCTTATACCCTGGATGTATGTTGGTGTCCCTGGAAGAATGCAATGTGGAGTTCCAATGCAAATCGGCTTAAGTCCAGTCAGGGTCTGGACATGTTGCCATGACTGTTACCCTGCTAAAGAGACACTATTTCGGGGTAAACTGTATCCATGTTGACCCCTGGTTCTTCATCCTTATACCCTGGATGTATGTTGGTGTCCCTGGAAGAATGCAATGTGGAGTTCCAATGCAAATCGGCTTAAGTCCAGTCAGGGTCTGGACATGTTGCCATGACTGTTACCCTGCTAAAGAGACACTATTTCGGGGTAAACTGTATCCATGTTGACCCCTGGTTCTTCATCCTTATACCCTGGATGTATGTTGGTGTCCCTGGAAGAATGCAATGTGGAGTTCCAATGCAAATCGGCTTAAGTCCAGTCAGGGTCTGGACATGTTGCCATGACTGTTGCCCGGCTAAAGAGACAATATTTCGGGGTAAACTGTATCCATGTTGCCCCCTGGTTCTTGTTCCTTGTACCCTGGATGCATGTAGATGGGCCTGGAAGAATGCAATGTGGAGTTCCAATGAAAATCGGCTTAAGTCCAGTCAGGGTCTGGACATCTTCCCATGACTGGTACCCTGCTAAAGAGACACTATTTCGGGGTAAACTGTATCCATGTTGACCCCTGGTTCTTCATCCTTATACCCTGGATGTATGTTGGTGTCCCTGGAAGAATGCAATGTGGAGTTCCAATGCAAATCGGCTTAAGTCCAGTCAGGGTCTGGACATGTTGCCATGACTGTTACCCTGCTAAAGAGACACTATTTCGGGGTAAAATGTATCCATGTTGACCCCTGGTTCTTGTTCCTTGTACCCTGGATGCATGTTGGTGTCCCTGGAAGAATGCAATGTGGAGTTCCAATGAAAATCGGCTTAAGTCCAGTCAGGGTCTGGACATCTTCCCATGACTGTTACCCTGCTAAAGAGACACTATTTCGGGGTAAACTGTATCCATGTTGACCCCTGGTTCTTCATCCTTGTACACTGGATGCATGTTGGTGTCCCTGGAAGAATGCAATGTGGAGTTCCAATGAAAATCGGCTTAAGTCCAGTCAGGGTCTGGACATGTTGCCATGACTGGTACCCGCCTTAAGAGACACTATTTCGGGGTAAACTGTATCCATGTTGACCCCTGGTTCTTGTTCCTTGTACCCTGGATGCATGTTGGTGTCCCTGGAAGAATGCAATGTGGAGTTCCAATGAAAATCGGCTTAAGTCCAGTCAGGGTCTGGACATTTTGCCATGACTGTTACCCTGCTAAAGAGACACTATTTCGGGGTAAAATGTATCCATGTTGACCCCTGGTTCTTGTTCCTTGTACCCTGGATGCATGTTGGTGTCCCTGGAAGAATGCAATGTGGAGTTCCAATGAAAATCGGCTTAAGTCCAGTCAGGGTCTGGACATGTTGCCATGACTGGTACCCGCCTTAAGAGACACTATTTCGGGGTAAACTGTATCCATGTTGACCCCTGGTTCTTCATCCTTGTACATTGGATGCATGTTGGTGTCCCTGGAAGAATGCAATGTGGAGTTCCAATGAAAATCGGCTTAAGTCCAGTCAGGGTCTGGACATGTTGCCATGACTGGTACCCGCCTTAAGAGACACTATTTCGGGGTAAACTGTATCTATGTTGACCCCTGGTTCTTGTTCCTTGTACCCTGGATGCATGTTGGTGTCCCTGGAAGAATGCAATGTGGAGTTCCAATGAAAATCGGCTTAAGTCCAGTCAGGGTCTGGACATCTTCCCATGACTGGTACCCGCCTTAAGAGACACTATTTCGGGGTAAACTGTATCCATGTTGACCCCTGGTTCTTCTCTCCTGGTGTCCATTTCATGTACATTTCCTCGTGTCCATTTCATGTACATTTCCTCGTGTCCATTTCATCTACATTTGATGGGGGAGTGACATGTGGATGAAATTGACCCAATTCCCGGAGGTTCCGGGCCGAATTTGGGAGCTCATATGCGGCCTGCCGTGCACCCCCACCCGTGGAAAGCAAAAAAAAGTAAATAAAACTGTCAATTATATCTTAAATTCATCAAAAACTACGTTTTTAAAAATTCTCGAAAAACGGCTAAGTGCCAACGGGTGAGGGGGTCAACCCTTCGGCGCTTCGGGCGGAAGCCCCGGAGACATTTCCACTGACCCGTTGCACTTTTCAACGTAGAGGGGAATTCAGACCTCCCCTCCTCCGTTAACAATTTTCATTCATCTTTTCCAAGCTACCTTCTGCACGAAATCGGAAACCCGGTTTTTGAGAGCACTTAGAAAAAAACGGCCTATTTCTCATGATGGGGAAATCATGGAGGAATGCGTCCGATGAGTGAGCACTTTGGATCGGACACAATTGTTGCCCGGAGGACCCCCAATCACGGTTCTTACAAAACTTTAAGTTTTTGAACTGGCTTCTGGAGGAATGCAAGGGGAGTTTCGACGGAATAACGAGACACTATTTTCGGACACATTTTCACCATTTTAACCCCTTTCTCTGGTTCTTCCAAAAGTTAACTTTAACTTATTTCCCCCCTGGAGGAATGCAAGGGGAGTTGCCAGGGGACTCTACCTGCATTATGAGGCACAATTCCCGGACACATTTTCACCATTTTCACCCCTTTTCTGCGGTTCTTCCAAAAGTTAACTTTAACTTTTTCTGACTCTGGAGGAATGCAAGAGGAGTTGCCAGGGGACTCTACCTGCATTATGAGGCACTATTTCCGGACACATTTTCACCAATTTCACCCCTTTCTCTGGTTCTTCCAAAAGTTAACTTTAACTTATTTTGCCTCTGGAGGAATGCAAGGGGAGTTGCCAGGGGACTCTACCTGCATTATGAGGCACTATTCCCGGATACATTTTATCCATTTTAACCCCTTTCTCTGGTTCTTCCAAAAGTTAACTTTCACTTTTTCTGACTCTGGAGGAATGCAAGGGGAGTTGCCAGGGGACTCTACCTGCATTATGAGGCACTATTTCCGGACACATTTTCACCATTTTCACCCCTTTTTCTGGTTCTTCCAAAAGTTAACTTTAACTTTTTTTGACTCTGGAGGAATGTAGGGTGAGTTGTCAGGGGACTCGACCCGCCTTAGGAGGCACTATTCCCGGATACATTTTATCCATTTTAACCCCTTTCTCTGGTTCTTCCAAAAGTTAACTTTAACTTTTTCTGACTCTGGAGGAATGTAGGGTGAGTTGTCAGGGGACTCGACCCGCCTTAGGAGGCACTATTCCCGGATACATTTTTATCCATTTTCACCCCTTTCTCTGGTTCTCTGGTTGCATCCGTCTCTGGATCATGGAAGAATGCATCCGCTGCATGAGGACTTTGGATCGGATACAATTGTTGCCTGGATGACCCCCAATCATGGTTCTTACCAAACTTAACGTTTTGAACTGGTCTCCGGAAGAAAGTAAGGGGAGTTGCCAGGGGACTCGACCCGCCATAGGAGGCACTATTTCACCCAGTTTTGGCTCCCGCCTTGCCTGGATGATAGGACCGATAGATGACAGGGATCTCTGCCCACCTAACGAGTGCCTAAATGGGACACCTTTCGCACGATGATGCAAATGGGTTATTTCTTGAAAATAAACCGGAGAGATTTGACATGGGGTCTTTCTAGTTCGCTGAGTGCAACTTTCTTATTTTCACCTATCCTTCTTTGTCCCCCCCGGTTCTATACATTATACTGGTGACACTTCCCGGTACCGAAATGCTCAGGCATACAAAAATGATGGCGATCGGTTGTCCTATCTGTCATAGTCCCTACCGCGCCCTGAGCAAGCACCTGCTGAGGAACCATAGTGTGCGTAATTTAGTTGAAAGAAGAATTCTGCTGTTGTTGGCGAAAGGACGGATAAACATTAGGCTCCATCCCTGCATTATTGCAGGATGCGAGTACATCGGGACAAGGCTGGACCGCCACTTGTACAGAAACCATGTTGAGCTGTCCCGGCAGGAATTACATGTGGTTTTAACTAAACTAAAAATGAAAGTGGCCACGAAGAAGCTTCATGAACTCAGTTTGACAAACCCCACAGTAGCAATGATTACCTCTTGGGATGTGAACACTGTGGGTGATGATGTCCTGTCACAACCTCCACCCTTGTCCCCAGTGATTAAATGTGACAACCCGGACTGTAAGGAATGTAGGATGGATGCAAACAGAATGAAGGCTCAGAGGGACATATATGCTGCTGAGGTGAAATCCCTGCGCTGCATGCTGCAGCAGAGGATTAAACGTAACCGAAAGAGGATGAACCAGAGGGCCGAGGACCAAGAGCGGGTGTTTCTAAGGAAACGATCCCGAACAGAGTCAACACCAAAGAGGCTGTCCAAGTCCAAAGGTCCCTCCTGCAGGAAGTCCCCCATTGCCTCTCACACACCTGTATCCAGCTCCTCAGAACCTGCATCCATAGATACCGAGGCCTCGTCATCCTCCCCTCCCATACATTCCCCCTGGTTCAGCGGCAGGGGCCGGGGGAATCGAATGCGGGACATTACATTCCCACGCATCATGGAGAAGTATCTGCAAGGCTACCGGGACCATTATGAGGGCATCGATCCAACAGTGAGGCTCCAAGAAAACGCAGTCTCCAAAATAAGCAGAGTCAAATCATTCCTAAGCTTCATGGCACACGGTTTCAATCGCCTGTCTGACTGGCTCTTTTTGAGGGATCTGAAGAGGATACGTGGGTGGTCCCGGAGCCTGATAAAGTCAAGCCTACAGGTCACGACATCTGACTTCTATATCAAAAATATATCACACTTTCTCAAGTACATGAATGAAACACCATGCAAGGGGAGCAGGCTCAACCAGAATGACATGATTTTAATCACACGGGAAGTTGCTGCCATCCTGAAGTCCATGAGAAAGAAGGTGTTTATCCACCAGATGCAGGTGAAGCGGGACAAGATGGAAGGTCTGCCAAGCCATAAAGACATCATGGCATGTTTGACTGCGGCCAAAACTCGCATCCCTCAGCTCCTGGACGTGATGACCAGCAATCCGACTCACGCAACCCGGAGCCTGCTCTATGGGTACATGACCCTCAATTGGAGCTGCATTTATGGGCACCGTCCGGGGGTCTACTCCAACATGACCAACACGGAGGTCCTAAAGGCGGAGATAACTGGCACTGCCTTTGGCCACCTCATCCACGTGAGTGAGCTATTAAAACATGTGTTTATTCTGGCAGTGATACACATGTTGTGGATGATTGATACTTGTATTGACGCTCTCTAACTCTGTCATAACAGGTAAGCAACCACAAGACGGCCAACGCGTTCGGGGAAGCGCAGATGTACCTCACCATAGAAGAATTTGGATGGATGAAGAGGTGGCTGGAAATCAAGGGTACGCTGACCGGCACCAACAACCGCTACTTCCTCTCCATAGCGGGGAAGAACCCATCGAGGAACCTTGCCAACTTCCTGAGGTTGGCATGGGACTGATGTTGGACTAAAAGGTCCCATTAACTTCACCGACCTCCGCACAGTCCACGCCGATAATGCGAAGAGGTTTCAGGACATAAGCAACCGCCAAAGAGTGAGTGATTTCATGTGTCACAACACTGCAACTGCAGACAAATGTTATGCCAAGAATCCTTCTTTGAAAGAGGCTGCGGACATACGTCTGCTCTTCACAGAGTCACTGCAAGCAGCGGCCGCAGCAGCATCAGGGGTGAGTGAAGACAATTTGGGGGACATTGACATCCACAGTGACCGTGACAGCTCTGGAGAGGAGCATAGCCCTACTCCCTACCAAGACTCCACCGATACCGAGACGTCAGATGAAGAATTATACAAAGACTTCAACGCTTGGAGAGCGGCGAAGAGGGAACAGTCAATGGCCGAACACAGTCCCTCAGACATGGGTGAAGAGAGGGTGCCAGCCTCTGCACCAACTTCACCCGATACGGACAATGTTGCCAGTGACCAACTTGTAAATATGCAATGTTTTGTTGTACTCAGTCCGCTTGTGCTGGATGAGTTAATAATGTTATAATGTTATAAAGTGTCAATGTATATATTTCTGTAAATAAAGTTTGTTAAAATTACTTAATTTAACCTCTTTTTTATAACCCAATATGGGTGTTTCCCCTTTAAGATCCCCAGGGGCACGAGGTTCTGGTGGTGTGCATGAAGGGGTTTAGTCCACGTGAGGAGTGCTCAAATGTGGGAGGATGTGTAAGGCAGAGGAGGGTAAAACAAGTTAAAGTGTGAACCTCCAGCAGGGCAGGTGGTGCTGCTGTGAATAAGGCCGATTATGGAGTCCGATGGGCGGACTGTAAAGCACCGCAAAATACACCCCCTGATAGGTAACCAGGGCCATGAGAACATCCTCCACAGGAGGGTGGGTGGTGCTGCTGTGAATAAGTCCGACTATGGAGTCCGATGGGCGGACTGTAAAGCACCGCAAAATAGACCCCCTTATAGGTTACCAGGGCCATGAGAACATCCTCCATAGGAGGGTGGGTGCTGCTGCTGTGAATAAGTCCGACTATGGAGTCCGATGGGCGGACTGTAAAGCACCGCAAAATAGACCCCCTTATAGGTTACCAGGGCCATGAGAACATCCTCCATAGGAGGGTGGGTGCTGCTGCTGTGAATAAGTCCGACGATGGTGTCCGATGGGCGGACTGTAAAGCACCGCAAAATAGACCCCCTTATAGGTTACCAGGGGCACGAGTTTCTTGAGGGTGTAATCATCTGGGTTTAGTCCGTGGGGGAGTGCTTAAGTTCGGGGGCCCGGGGTCCCAAGGTGCGCGAGGTTATGGAAGTACGCATGTCAGGTAGATATGCTGGAGGTCTGTAGTCCGTGTTTTAGGTCTCTGTGAGCGGCCAAAGTGAGGTGGTTTTCCCGGTGTATGTCATGGAAGTCTGACATAGCCTGTGTCCTGTGAAATAGCCTGTTTGCCCATGTCAAATCTTATTATGAGGCACTATTTTGGGATACATTTTATCCATTTTAACCCCTTTCTCTGGTTCTTCCAAAAGTTAACTTTAACTTATTTAGCCTCTGGAGGAATGCAAGGGGAGTTGCCAGGGGACTCTACCTGCATTATGAGGCACTATTTTGGGATACATTTTATCCATTTTAACCCCTTTCTCTGGTTCTTCCAAAAGTTCACTTATACTTATTTAGCCTGTGGAGGAATGCAAGGGTAGTTATCAGGGGAGTCTACCTGCATTATGATGCACTATTCCCGGGTACATTTTATCCATTTTAACCCCTTTCTCTGGTTCTTCCAAAAGTGAACTTTAACTTATTTAGCCTGTGGAGGAATGCAAGGGTAGTTATCATGGGACTCTACCTGCATTATGAGGCACTATTTTGGGATACATTTTATCCATTTTATCCATTCTGTACATTTGGCTTACCGCGACTGGTAGTTAATGTCGCTACGGGGGACGCGTATATCCCTAAGGTATGTAAGGGAAGCTTCTGCAACAATGGAGAGTCAGGACTCAGAGAGACACGAGGAGAGTTGGAGCTTTGATGTCAAACTTCATATCACAAGTCACAGCAGCAAAAGGTTCTGACTGCACGGGTGGGTTGTCATGTCAATTCTGACCAGCATATCTCTCTATAGACCTTTTAACTAGTTCAGAGAGAGTAAACAACATATTTGGGGAGATGGGGCGTTAACATCTGGAGACACAAGAGATGTCTCTCTCATCTGTGGAGCTTAGCGTTCTCACACTATCAAAACCTCCCTATGCCCTGTAGGTCAAGCTGTAAAATCTAGTATCAACATACGACTGCATTATCACATTCCTTACGGAAGATAAGGAGCAGGGCTGATCGTAAATGTAAACACACAGTAAATGTTAAATATCTTAGGAGTAAGGAATAATTATTATTTGACACTTAGAGAATATTTCTTCTCTCTTTCTAACAGTGCTCTCTTTTTATCATCTTTGATAATAACTAGTCTAATAATAATTTGGTCAATACTTAAATCAATAGGTGTCTTCAGATTTGAATGTGGTCTCACCGTACATCAATTACATCACAAAGTAGAATAAGACTGAAACATTCAATCACAATGATTGCTCAGCCATCATAATAAAAAATCATCTCATCAATGTTTGGATCATCTGTTGTCAAAAGCACAACAATGAACACACATAAAACACAGATGCATAATAGCAAAAACATCTACTTTAAAATAATATGTTTTAACATTTACTCATTAGTTAATCTCACTTATTAAACTACAAAATCAAAAGCAGCTAGCAGTTTAAAGATTTACTTTAAGACAATCACTAGTCAAAAGCATTTTAAACTCAGGACCATAAGAGAGCCAGCGAAGGTTGTGATTCACAGTTGTGATTTTGATCAATCTGGAATCTGCAAAATTGCAGTGTCTTCAATTTTAGGATTACTTTACGTTGACTTAATTGCATATTAAATCAAAAGACTATGGCATGATAACATAATTACATTACTTTAACTATCAATCATTATTTCATTTCAAAATCTGAAGGGAAAATTAAACAATTCTCAAAATGGTTAACAATCTGAAAAGTTAGGCAAATATTCAAAGACTTTTGTAAAAACCTGGAAAGGAAGGTTTAAACGTTTACAACTTGAACCATCATTTTAGGTCTGTCTGTGCATGGGTAATACGTTGAAGAGTAGTGTTGTTAAGCCTGATTGCTGGACAATTAAGGATAGTAACATTAGCTGTTATAATATTAGAAATATCTTATTGTTCAATACCTTTATAATCTGAAAATATCAATTTATTTTGTTTAGTGTGAAAGTGTAATCTGATCTGACAAAATACATTTATCACCACTATTTAACACATGTCTGTTCATCGGAAATATAAAAACAATCATTAATTGTACATCTGTAACCATCTGGTCATTCAATTCAAATGTTATCTTTGTACGAGAGCTGGAAGAACATGTCCTCCTGACTCGTTCTCCTCCTCTCTTTATGACACAGAATGTCTTGTGTGTAAAGGCATCCTGATACTGTATAGATTAGCACTGAGGTGCTGATTGGCTCAAAACTCTTCTTCATCTTCAAACATGTGGCCATATAGGGGCCGGAGACGAGTGCAATGCTGTGTTTTCGATTGTTGCAGTTCAAGTGAAAAGCCAAATGAGTGACAGAGTTGTACAGACCTATGCATTTTTGGATCCGGGGAGTTCCGGTACCTTTTGCACTTATAGCCTTGCAAAGAGATTGGGGCTAAGTGGCCAGCCAGCCAGTATTCTATTGCAAACAATGGGGCAAAAGAAAATTGTGAGTACCAATGTATTGTCTCACTTGGAAGTGTCTGGCATGGATACGGATGATTTTATTGAATTGCCCAATGTCTTAACCCAAAGAGTTATGCCAGTGTCACGTGTGAACATTCCACGACAGGATGATGTGTAAAGTGGCCTTACTTGAGTAACATAAAGCTGCACGACTTGAATGCAGATGTGATTTGCTCATCGGAACTGATGCAGCAAAAGTGATGGAACCATGGGAGCTGATCAACAGCCAAGATGAAGGCCCATACGCAGTCAGAACAAGAGTCGGCTGGGTCATTAATGGACCACTTAGGAGTGGAAGTAACGGCAGAGTTAAGACTGGCTGCTCTGTTGTCACAACAAACCGCATATCTGTGGAACATCTGGAAGAGATGCTCATTAAGCAATACAACCATGATTGTAATGAAAAAACATCAGAGGGGCAATTGGAAATGTCAAGAGAGGACATTAAATTCATGAATATAATGAGAAGTACTACAAAACTGAAAAATAGACATTATTACATTGACTTACCTTTCAGAGAAGAGGAACCGGTCTTGCCAAATAACCGCTGTGTTGCAGAGCAGCGACTTCAAGGCCTGAAGAGGACATTTGAAAAGAACATCAAGTTTAAAGAGGAGTGCACCTCATTCATCAATGATATGCTGGTTCAAGGTTATGCTGAAGTTGTACTCATTGAACAGCTGGAACAAGATGAAGGTGGTACATTCCCCACCATGGAGTACATCACCCCACCAAAGGAAAGCTGAGGGTTGTATATGACTGTGGAGCCTCATACAAAGGAACATCTCTGAACTGTCAGCTCTTGCAGGGCCCCGATCTCACCAACACTCTTATGGGGGTCCTCATTCGCTTCAGAAAAGAGCCTGTCGCAGTCATGGCTGACATCCAGGCCATGTTTCATCAGGTGCGGGTGCCTGATAAACATGTGAACTTTCTTCGCTTTCTTTGGTGGCCTCAGGGCAACACTGACCAGGAACCAGCAGAATATCGAATGAGGACACTTGTTTGGAGCTGTTTCGTCCCCCAGCTGCGCCAATTACGCCTTGAGGCGAACTGCAGAGGACGATGCAGCTCACTTCCCTCCTGAAGTGATCAAAACATTCAATCACAACTTTTATGTAGACGACTGCCTGAAGTCTGCAGCCTCGGAGGGAGATGCAATTACGCTTGTAAAGGATTTGACTCTGCTCTGTAGTCAGGGAGGATTCAACCTCCAAAAATGGGTGACAACCAGCCGTTGTGTCTTGACGTCAATCCCAGACATCAGAGCAACAGAGATGAAAGAGCTGGATTTGGACAGAGATCACCTGCCTATGGAAAGAGCACTTGGACTGCAATGGTGCGTGGAGTCTGACCAGTTCAGCTTTAGGACTTCATTACAGCCACGACCACAGACCAGGAGAGGTATCTTGTCGGTGGTCATCTCTCTGTATGACCCTATAGGATTTTTGGCTCCTTTTACAATGCCAGCCAAGTTACTGTTGCAGGAGCTTTGCCGGCAAAACCTGAAGTGGGATGAACACATGTCCCCCTCCTTCTCCAAACAGTGGTCTGATTGGCTGAGCGACCTCCAAAGGATGAGTGTATTCAAGGTGGAACGCTGTATCAAAACCATGAACTTTAAAACATCTGTGAAAGCACACATTCATAATTGTTCTGATGCCAGTGAAGCTGGTTATGGTTCAGTGTCGTACCTGAGACTGGAAGGTGGCAATAAGGTGCATGTTTCATTTCTTGCTGGAAAGGCCAGAGTTGCACCTCTGAAGCACATCACTATTCCTCGTTTGGAGCTCACAGTCCTCGCTGTCAGAATGGATGGAATGCTTCAAAGGGAACTACAATGGCAACTGGAGGAGTCAGTGTTTTGGACCGATAGCACGACTATCATCAAATACATCTCCAATGAAACCAGACGTTTTCATACGTTTGTTGCCAACCGAGTCACTGAGATCAGAGAAGCTACAGATGTTGACCAGTGGAAGTATGTGGGCTCCAAGGCCAATCCTGCTGACGAAGCCTCACGTGGATTAAGAGCCGAAGAATTTCTCACACGTGGAACATGGATTAAAGGCCCAGAACTCCTGTATTTCCCTGAGAGTGAGTGGCCTACACTGGAAATGGATTCAGTCATTCCCACTGATGACCCGGAGGTCAAAAGAGAAGCAGCAGTGAATGCTATTGTTAAGGATTCAGAAAATCCAAGAGACCATCTAATCAACTACTTCTCATCTTGGAAGAAGCTTAAAACGTCTGTTGCCTGGTTCCTTGAACTTAAAAGACTTATGTTGCTTCTGAGTCAAAAGAAAAAGGAACCAAGTCTGACTCCAAAGGATTGGTCCGCTCTGTGTGCATCCAAACCAGACCTGTGACGAAGATCTGCCTGCTGGTGGAGGCCACAGAATAAGATCATGGACAATTCTATCTATTTTCTCTTCCTGTCTTCTTACCATCTGTTTATCTTTCAGTGGCTACAGAGAAGGTGACACAGAAGACACTATTGCTCATGGATAGAGAGAATAGCTCCCTTATATGTTTTACATAAGGGTAATTGTGATTCTCACAATTAGGGGCCGGCATGTGGAAGCTATTCAGTATTTTCACATTTATTTAATGTATTTATTTGTTATTTTTTGTTTTGTAGAATTAATTGATTTACAGCCATATTATTTAAGTTAAGTTGTGTTCCAGCTAAGATGCTTTTATTTTGAAGGTGATGGGTCAATTTGGGCACACAGCTGGGTTTATTTAAGTCAATCAGGGCACAGCAGCAGTCAGTGGGCACCGGGAAGGTATATGGTTTTTTACCAGTGTCAGGGCTGAGTAAACATTTCAACACCTTTTGCTGTATTGTTCCCGCAAGGTGAAGCTAATAAAATACAACAAAAACGTCGATGCCTTGTCTGGACAATGGATTAATTACCGTCTCCAATCTGCGTAAGATCTGCTAACTGGTGCCTCAGTGGCCTTTTGAAACTTTGGTGTTGTTGACAAATAGCCACTACAGGCGGTACTACACTTCCTTTAGGTTGCTGGGCCCGGAAGACTTTTTCCCATTGAAAAACTAAATAAACTACCCAGTATGAACGTTTGTATAGCCCTTATTAAAAACATTCGTTCCTCAAGTTGTAAAAATGTGCTAATAACGTTATTCTGAGAGTTATTTCCCTCTGCATTATGAACGCGCATCTAACCCACGGGACGGCGCCGCCCGGCACGTTCATGTTACGTGTTCAGTACTACATGAGTTTCTCTTTACCCATGGATGCACAATAACAACGGACCCATATCGCCTTACTGCCAGTGAGCCCACGGAGCTGTAATAATGCACATGTTTGCTGTAATTCATCATTTGTAAAATATTATACTACATGGTAGGGCTGTGCGATTATGGCAAAAATCATTATCACGATTATTTTGGTCAATAATTGATCACGATTATTAAAAACGATTATCCATTTACTTTGAAAACATCCATTTATTGAAAAAAAAGTGAACCGTATGTTAAGAGTTGATTACCCTGAACTTTAAGTATAATTCAACTGAAAAAACAATTTAAAAAAAAAATTACATTTTTTTTATTAATAATCGTTTTATTTCGATTACGTTGTTTTCGTAATCGTTGCAAGCCAAAATGGTAATTGCGATTAAAATACGATTAATTGCACAGCCCTACTACATGGGCTGTATGATGTAAATCTTGTACCGTAAATGTTGTATTAAATAAAGTTAATATTACCGACGTAGATTAACGTTCCTGTAGCTTCTTATTGCACTTGCAATTGTTTTATTTACTTGTGGGCTACTTAACATGAATAATCACAGTTACTATCCTTCTACTCCATCACATTTCAAAAAGAAATAGGCTATTGTTATTTTAACTCCACCACAGTAATCCATCATCAGCTTTACTTTTTAGATAAAGTTTTAATCACAATTGATCATAACAGGCTTCAACATATACATATTTATATATTACCAAGTGGTTTCACGTACAACCATACTTGCCAACATTGAGACCTCAGAAATGAAATCGGGAGCATTTCAAAACCGTGTGGTTGTTGTCCATTCTTCTGAACAAGAATGGACAACTCCACCCTCTGCTCACTCCTTTTACAGGAAAGGAGTGAGCAGAGGGTGGAGTTGTCCATTCTTGTTCAGTTTTCTGTGATATATCTTCCTCACCCTCTCAGACTTTCAGTTGCGCGCACTACTAAAGGGACGTGCTACCATTGAAACCAAACAATGGTGTAGTTTAGGATGACCAAACGTCCTCTTTCGCCCGGACATGTCCTCTTTTCACGCCCTGTCCGGGGGGGGGGGGGGGTTTATAAATTCATGAAAATGTCCGGGTTTCGCGCATGGCCGTATCCACCATTGAGGTCACCGAGGTCCGGACCTCGGTAATATTTTTCGAGCTGTGTAACAAAACTTGTGAAATAATTGCACTAAACGGGATTCTTTGTAGTACTTCCATTTACTGACGATGGGGGTGCTGCATAACTACGTAGCCTCGATTAAAGCAAACAGAAGAAGACGACATGTATCAACAAACCACCGCAGCTCGGACTTGAACAGGATCAGCGGAGGAGTGATGAGGTATCTAGAGATCTGAGTCCAGCGGGCTGCTTGTGTTTCTGTTCCTCACAGGACATCATATGACCAGCAGATCCTGTGTGAACGCTCTACGTTAGTCAGTGGACGTGCGACAACATGCACACTAACTTATATTGCAGCTATAGGCTATACTTTAATTTAAATTGCGTGAATAAACTAGCTAGAGAGCTAAAGTTAATTACATTCATCCAATGTCAAAAGGATTACCTTTTAACAAACGTTGTAATGCTTTTTTCATTTCAATTTGAGTAAAACATTGGAGATATAAAATTGTATTGTTTTCTTTTTACACTGACTCAGATATAATGAAAAGACTACGTCAGTCGAAGCTCAGCTTTGGTAAGGAAGAGACAGGACAGGCAGAGAGAGAAAGAGATGGAAGTCAGGGAGGAACTGCAGGGACAGTCTCACAAAATAATGTAGGCTTAATAAGCCCATCTATTTATAACAATAGTCTTCATTTACAATATAGACAATAGGCATAATTGTAAAAAAAAAAAAAGGTGCAGTTATGTCATAACATACCATTTTATAAAACACAATTTGCTTACATCTTTGTTCTCTTTGGAGAATCAAACAAAACAGATTTAAATAAAACAAAAAGTGCAAACAAACAAGTGAAATGAACTAAATTGCTTTTAATTCACTGGCAGGAGCGACAAGTGAGGAGGAGCAAAAAGTGAGCAACGAGGGAGAGATTGAACAAAGAGAGAGAGAAGAGGACAGAGAGAGTAATGAACAGGAAGAAGACAGAGAGACTAAAGACGATGAGAGAGGGTGCAGGTTATGGAAAGGAGAGAGACATGGAAAATGAATGATTGACAATGTTTTGTGATCATTTTAGCCTCTTCTGCATGTCCAGATCATTAATAGTAACAATCAACTGATTCTCATGCATCACACTTCCAAAAATAATTGATGTGTCAGCCCACTGACATGGTTTGAAATCAATATATTATCCAATGTGTGACCCCCCCACAGGATTTAAAAAGCACCTAACTAGATCATGACAATTCCAAAAATCTTGGGGGGTATCCCCCGAACCCCCCAAACATGTTTGGACCTCGGTATTTAGGAAATCCTGGATACGGCCCTGCCCGTGGCTGCCGATATGTCGGCACCACGGGATGGGCCGTAGAGGTGGAGGGCGCCGCAGCAACGGGACCCCCGTGCCGGCGCCTCTCCCTCCGCTTCATTGTCGCGCTGCGCTCCCTCGCCTGCATGGAAATGCATGGAGGAGCACGTAGCGGGGCCGGAGGAGGGGCCAGCGGTAGCATCCGGCTAAGCTGGACCCGTTCCTCCTCCAGGCGGCTGAAGCGCTGGGTGACCGAGGAGATTGACCCAAAGAGCCCCTCCGTAGACACGGGGGCTCCGAGGAGATCTTCTCGGTCCTTCTTAGATAGGGCAGTGAGTCCCAACCACACGTGACGAGACGCCACTGTGGCCAAGGAAATCACCCGCCCTGCTGCAGCGGCCACGCCATGAATCAGATTGTTCATCTGACCTATAGCGCGGTCCGAATAATCGCTCCCCTCTTGAGAGAGGAGGGCGGGGGCGACTGCCTGAGGGGTGATCAGGGAGACGCCCAACACGCCGAGATTGTTTGCTGCAGCCGCCATCTGCGTACCGAGCTTGAACATCTTGTCCAGATATTCCAGTATGTCTCGGTCCCGGGGCAGCTGGGGCAGGGTTTGCTTACCCTCCGCCCAACCAGCCGCCCCCGGAAGCAGATGGGCCAGGCTCTCATCAAGGGGGGGCACACCCGAACACGCTGTTTCCGCGCGGCCCTCCACCTTGATGATGCCTGCCATAGCGGCTACTGGGGCCTTCGTTTTAAATGGCTGCTGCCATGTCGCCTCCACACACCGCCATATATCAGGCAGCTGGGGCGAAACGAAGGTCGGCTGCGCTGGATGCACCGGGCCGTAATACCCCGGTCTCAGGCGGCCTATAGGCCTCGGTGGCAGCGGTGGGGGGAGCTGTAGGCCTACACGCTCCGCCGCCAGGGTCATCACCGCTGGGAAATCCCTCCGCGCAGACCTGAGAGTCGGACCTCCAGACACCGAGGCGTCCTCTTCCTCCGGAATCGGGGTTGACTGGCCCCACGGAAGGGAGAACCGGAACGGCACTTCCTCCTCTCCTGACTCGCCCATCTCGACGACGTCGAGCTCCGAATCCTCCACCTCCTCCTGCGGGGCCTCCGCCGACAGGAAATGCTGCCCACGATGCTCACGTGTGAGCCGATGAAGCATCTGGCAGGCTGAGCATATCGGTGTCGGGCCCATACAGCTCACGGCGTGGTCAGGCCCCATACATAGGAAGCAGAAGGGGTGTGGATCCGCTCCCGCGATCAGGTTAGGACATTTCGGACAGGTCCTGTGGTCAAGAACTGACTCCATAACTCTCTATTCTCTCGTCTTTTTAAGCTCCGTGAAAACACTTCCGCCGCTGAAGAGAAAAGGATGATAGTCAGGAGGTGAGGCCTCCTTTTATACGGTGTGATGCGCGCGCATTCAGGTAGGCCCTGCCCAAGGCCGGCTACGTCTAAAGAAGTCTCAGTGGGAGAATGCTCGCAGGGTAAGGTAGTACCCATAGAGTCCAGTAGAGGGCGGAGCCAGATATAACAGTGTAATTGCATCTGACAGCTTTTCAGCATTATCAAGTATACGATCAGGCAGATCTTCATCTAGAATGGACATCATAAATGAAATATGTATAATTGTATATCAAATGCAAATCAAAGGCATAGCAACTCGTTTCATCTGGGTTCCTGCTCATGTTGGTGTGGAGGGAAATGAACAGGTGGATATTCTGGCCAAACAAACACTCAGAAGTATGAACATAGACATAGAAGTTCCACTCAGCAAAGCGGAGGTTCAAACATTCATTCAGAAATATGCACAAACAACATGGCAAGATCATTGGGACCTTAGTGATACAGGAAGACATCTTTATAACATTCAAAGGTATGTGGGGGATGGAAGGAAGGTGGGGTTTAAAAGAAGGGAGGAACATGTCATTTCTCGGATGAGAATAGGTCATACAGGTCTCAATCATACTTTAAGTATAATACAGGTCTCAATCATACTTTAAGTATAATACAGGTCTCAATTATACTTTAAGTATAATACAGGTCTCAATCATACATTAAGTATAATACAGGTCTCAATCATACTTTAAGTATAATACAGGTCTCAATCATACATTAAGTATAATACAGGTCTCAATCATACATTAAGTATAATACAGGTCTCAATCATACATTAAGTATAATACAGGTCTCAATCATACATTAAGTATAATACAGGTCTCAATCATACTTTAAGTATAATACAGGTCTCAATCATACTTTAAGTATAATACAGGTCTCAATCATACTTTAAGTATAATACAGGTCTCAATCATATATTAAGTATAATACAGGTCTCAATCATACTTTAAGTATAATACAGGTCCCAATCATACTTTAAGTATAATAGGAAAGCATCCAACCGGAAAGTGTACACACTGCAGCCAGCCAGAAACTGTTGGGCATGTTTTACTGCTTTGCAGGAAATATAGTACTCAGAGAAATGTGCTTTTCCAGACACTGAAGAAAGCAAAATTCCATGACTTGTCGCTATCAGGGCTGTTAGGGAAAACATCAGGCAATATATATTGTGAGATTATTAAATTTCTAAGAGAAATTGATACATTTAAAATAATCTAGAGTTTTGGTTCTTTCTTTTGTTTCTTTTGTTTCTTGTTTTCTGCATAGTCTCTTGTCCACACTCCAGTCCAGTTGGTGGCGGTAATGCGCCTACAAGTTGGTTTGCCAACCGCCAATAAACACGGAAGAAGAAGAAGAAGAAGAAGAAGAAGAAGAAGAAGAAGAAGAAGAAGAAGAAGAAGTGGTGGTAGTGAGTGGATTAAACCTCTTAGTTTACAGTTAATCACGAATCAGAAGTTATTTTATTCAACACAACAGCTGTAATCTTCAGTCTAACAGCTAACGGCTATCGGCTAACAGCTACAGTTATTATTCCAGTTCGGCTCTGGGGGAGTAACAGTTGATTTGTAATGCTCAGCTGACTTTATGCTAGTTATTTATTACACCATTTGTGTTTAAGACGGTTTGAGTTGTTGTGTTGGTGCTCTTTACCATAGATATGGTTTTAAATGTATGCTAACTAGCTTATTAGCATCGCCATTCGCCGTGACGTAGCGTTTGTCCCATTGCAATGAATGGGGTTCTTCAGTTAGCAGCTAACGCTAAGCTAAGCGACGGTTTAGCTCATTAGGTAAATAGATATACTTTATTTAAATAATGATTTATCTTAAAGTGGGAAATGAATGTGTCACAGCAGAAGTGTTTTCAGGCATTACACGAGTTAAACATATTTAAAAGACGCAATAAGATATAATACAAATGAAGCATTAGCAGCAAGTATACACACAGGACACATATCACTAGAGTATCTAAAGAATACACAATATACAGAAAATACTGTATACATGGAGTACATTAAACAGTCTCACTAGCTAATGTTTGCTTTCTGTGTTAACTTAGTGATAGTTACACACGGATAGCGCTATAACAGTGGTTCAAACAACCATTAATGTCACTTTCTATGTGAATAAAGTCATTTTAATGAAATAAAAGTGAACAAACTGTGAGCTGTAAGTTAGAATGTAAGTTGCTACACAGATTATGATGAATTATATCTAAATACTTGTATTAATAATAATTTACACAGAAAACCAACTTGTTATCGTAATGGTTAAAGTAATGTGCATGTAACGTTAATAACTATCTGACCTTTCTATCATGTTCTCCTCTGCTTAGCATCACATTGACTAAATGGATCAATTTGGACCATGTTTACGTCACAGCAGCATAGATAAGACAAGGCACTGCACATGGTGTGATAAAACACTACATATAAGCATCTAGAAATAGAACATATCATTGAATAAACTCTTTGAATTCCTCCTCTTCACTGCTGACAGTTTATGATGAATTATATCTAAATATTTGTATTATATTAATAATGAAGCAGCTCTGTGGTCTTCATCAGGACAGCTGATGAGCAGCATGGAGGAGAAGAAAGAGACCCCTGGAGCTCAGGTCAGTGTGCACTTCATCACAATATATTCCTAATTCCAGCGTTTCCGCCAGGCGGGCGTCTTGCCTTCATGTGACGCCCTTATTCAGCTCGGAACGCCCTATACAGACATAAATAAAGCAGCGACTGTATTCACCATGACACAGATAGTCTGTGGTTTGTACTTGTTTAACTTCTGTCTAGTTTCTGAACAGATATGAGGAGCTGTGAGCTCACAACTGTATCATCAGCATACATCACATTCTTCACACACAGAAGGCGGATCATTTATGTACATACTAAACAGGATTGGGCCCAATACAGAGCCCTGCGGTACTCCAGTTGACAAACACTAGACTTATGGTTCTCAATTTGAACACAAGGAGCTGTTGTTGAAGATACTGATGGGCCTATAGTTGGATGTCATGAGAGGGTCCCCACCATAGTTATCAAGAACCCCCCTTGCTTATAGGCAAATTGGTATGGATCAAGTATGTCTTGTCCTTCACAATAGGTTTAGCTGAAGAGGTCATTCCTGTCACGGTTCTCATGGTGTCCCACACTTTTTTGGGGTCTTAGGCTTTAAAAGCTTTCTCAACTGGTGTAGCGAGCTGCTGCATGGAAGTCAGTGACGACATTTTGTCAGTGAAGGAGGAGACAGGGATTTTAACAAATGATTGTGCGTGAGGTGCGAGAGGAATCAGAGCAGCTGCCTTTGCGGCTGAGTCAGCAGGTAAATTAGCAGACCCAATTTCTTAGGGAAACTGGGTCTGTGCTGCTTGCGTGTGCGGCACATTTACAGACTGCAACTTCAGATGGGAGCAGAGTGGCGTCTAGTAAGCCTGCAACCAGTACATGGTTAAGTACTGGTTTGCCATCAGATTTCAGAAATTGTCTACACTTCCAAATAGCCCCAAAATCGTGTACTACCCCAAAAGCATAGCATAGCGTCAGTGTAAATAGTCACGGTTTTGCCTTCTGCAAACGTGCAGGCTTCAGTTAGTGCGATGAGCTCTGCTGCTTGTGCTGAGACATGGGATTGGTCCGGAACGGAGTACAGCAGAATCTGAAACAACAGGAAAACCCACCCGATTAGTTCCCCCTTGGTCGCGAGAGGCAGACCCATCAATATACAAAATGAGGTCAGCGTTGGTCAGAGGAACGTCTTTTAAGTCCGGTCTAGGTGTGCACACCATGAGAAGTTCGTCACCGTCTTCAGGCAAAGGCATAAGAGGGTTCTTATATGGAGTCAGATTTGGGTCAATATTCTCGGGGCGTAAACAAGCTACTCACGAGCGGAAAATGTGCTTTTACACGCGCATAAAATGACCCTCGCGCGCAGATTAAAACCCCGCGAGCGGCTCTGAGAGACAGCCCTCTTGCTTGTTCGCCCGAGTGTCAGCCTCGCGGAGTCTGTCTACGCGTGCGTGAAAAGTTTCTGGCACTTTGGGGCGGAGCCACTGGACTTTGATTGACAGCTGCCAGGAAACCCGGGGTTGCCAGGTTTGATAAATGCCTGAACTACCAAGAGCCGAGCAGTGACGGCAGCAAAATCTAGGTGCGTACAGCAGACAGTAGCTAGCAGTTTTCGACGGACACAGTCACAGCCCACTGAAAAATATATTGTTTTATATCAAATTAATGTATATTACATTACATTACATTGCATTTAGCTGACGCTTGTATCCAAAGCGACTTACAATAAGTACATTCGACCAGGAAGACACAACCTTGAAGAAAACAGAATCATATATATATATATATGATTATATATATATTAGCTGTACACTTTACGAATATAATAGTTTTTTATGGACAACTTTACCATTCAATCTCGCCCAACTGATTTTGCTGCCGTCACTGCTCGGCTCTTGGCAGTTCAGGCATTTATCAAACCTGGCAACCCCGGGTTTCCTGGCAGCTGTCAATCAAAGTCCAGTGGCTCCGCCCCAAATTGCCAGAAACTTTTCACGCGCACGTAAGGCAAGGCAAGGCAAGGCAAGTTTATTTATATAGCACTTTTCAACACAAGGCAATTCAAAGTGCTTTACAAAAAATGAAAGAGATTAAGAAAATGGCATTTAAAATCAGTCATTAAAAAGAAAAGCTAATTAAACAAACATTAAAAGAAAAAATACATGGATAAAAGTTACGGTGCAGTCTAAGATATGAATAGTTCAATTAAAAGCAGCGACAAAAATAAAAGTCTTCAGCCTGGATTTAAAAGTAGTCAGAGTTGCAGCGGACCTGCAGGTTTCTGGGAGTTTGTTCCAGATATTTGGAGCATAATAACTGAACGCTGCTTCTCCATGTTTAGTTCTGACTCTGGGGACAGAAAGCTGACCAGTCCCTGAAGACCTGAGAGATCTGGATGGTTCATCATTTAGCAGGAGGTCAGAAATGTATTTTGGGCCTAAACCATTCAGTGCTTTATAAACCAGCAGCAGTATTTTGAAATCTATTCTTTGACACACAGGAAGCCAGTGTAAAGACTTCAGAACTGGAGTGATCCACTTTCTTAGTGTTAGTGAGGACTCGAGCAGCGGCGTTCTGAATTAGCTGCAGCTTTCTAATAGATTTTTTAGTGAGACCTGTGAAGACACCATTGCAGTAGTCCAGTCTACTGAAGATAAAAGCATGGACAAGTTTTTCCAAATCCTGCTGTGACATTAGTCTTTTAATCCTAGATATGTTCTTCAGGTGATAGTAGGCTGATTTAGTAACTGTTTTAATGTGACTGTTGAAACTCAGGTCAGAGTCCATGACTACACCTAGATTTCTGGCTCTATCTGTTGTTTTGAACATTGCACACTGAAGCTCAGCGCTAACTTTTATACGTTCTGACTTGGCTCCAAAAACCATTACCTCAGTTTTATCTTTGTTTAATTGGAGAAAGTTCTGACACATCCAGTCATTGATTTGTTCAATGCACTTACTCAGTGTTTGAATTGGAGCATAGTCTCCTGGTGAAATTGTTACGTAAATTTGTGTGTCATCTGCATAGCTATGGTAACTTATTTTGTTGTTCTTCATTATCTGAGCCAGTGGTAGTATGTAGACGTTAAAGAGAAGAGGCCCCAAGATGGAGCCTTGAGGAACCCCACATGTCATATTTGTCAACTCAGATGTGTATGTACCGATAGAAACAACGTTGTTTCTGTCCTTTAAGTAGGATTCAAACAAATTTAGAACTGTTTCCGAAAGTCCCACCCAGTTTTCCAGTCGGTCTAGTAATATGCTGTGGTCAACAGTGTCAAACGCAGCACTGAGATCTAATAATACTAACACTGAAGTTCTGCCACTGTCTGTGTTTAAGTGGATGTCATTAAAGACCTTTACAAGAGCAGTCTCAGTGCTGTGGTTTTGACGAAAGCCTGACTGGAACACATCAAAACAGTTATTTAAATGCAAGAAATTACTCAACTGTTGAAAAACAACTTTTTCAATGATTTTACCTAGAAATGGCAGGTTTGATATGGGCCTGTAATTGTTCATTACTGAAGCATCTACATTATTCTTTTTTAAGAGCGGTTTAATGACTGCAGTTTTCAGGGCCTGTGGAAAAATACCTGAGTGAAGAGATTTGTTTACTATATGAAGTAGATCTGAGGCCATGCAAGGCAAAACATCTTTGAAAAACCCTGTTGGAATAATATCAAGGCAGCAAGAGGAGGATTTCAGAAGTTGAATAATGTCCTCTAGGTTTTTATCATTAATCTGATGGAATTGTGTCATGATGTCTGAATTGATGTTAAGTGGAGATAGGGACAACACATTTGCTGTTCCTGATGCAGAGGCACTGACTGCTTGTCTGATGTTCTGAATGTTGTCAGTGAAGAAGGCAAAATCATTGCACGCCCTGGTGGATAGAAATTCAGAGGCTACTGACACTGGGGGGTTAGTTAGTCTGTCGACGGTAGCAAACAAGGCACGTGCGTTGTTTTTGTTTTTGGTAATGATGTCAGAGAAGAACGATTGTCGTGCGTTTTTCAATTCCAAATTATAAAGGCCAAGTCTCTCTTTATAGATTTCAAAGTGAACCTGGAGATTTGTTTTTCGCCACCTGCGTTCAGCTTTTCGACATTCTCTTTTCTCTGCTCTCACGGTCATGGCCTTTCTCCATGGAGATATTTTCTTGCCAGTCACTTCCTTTACCTTAGTTGGAGCAATGGCATCTATAACATTTTTAATTTTTGAATTAAAATGATCTACTAGCTCATTTACTGAGATGTTGGCAGGGGCAAGTGTGGAAGAGAAATTCTGAGTAAACATTTCCCTAGTATTTTCAGTTAAATATCGCTTTGTGGTTACCTCTTTTTGAACATTTGTGTGAACAGAAATAGAGCTCTCAAAGAAAACACAGGAATGGTCAGAGAGTGCAACATCAGTCACCACAACCTTAGAGATATTCAGACCCTTTGAGATAATTAAGTCCAGAGTGTGCCCCTTATTGTGCGTGGGCTCCGTCACATGCTGAGTCAGTCCATAGCTATCAAGAACACAAAATAGTTCTTTAGCCCCTCTGTCCTGGGGGTTGTCAACATGGATGTTAAAATCACCAACAATGACTAGACGGTCAAAGTCAATACACACTATAGACAGCAGTTCAGTAATCAAAAAGTCATCAAAAAAGCTTGCACAGTATTTGGGTGGTCTATAGATATTTAGGAACAGAGCTCGAGAGGAGCATTTCAGCCGAAGGGCCACATATTCAAAAGAATCAAAGTTTCCATAAGATGTCTTCCTGCATTGAAGGGAATCATTGAACAGAATAGCAACTCCACCCTCTTTCTTATGCATTCTTTCCTGACTCATAAAACTAAAGTTGGGAGGGGTTGATTCGATAAGAACAGCTGCACTGTTATTTTGTTCAATCCAAGTTTCTGTTAAAAACATAAAATCGAGATTGTGCTCAGTGATAAAATCATTGATTAAAAATGTTTTTCCTGCCAAAGACCTGACATTTAATAAAGCTAGTTTAAGTTTGTTAAACACACTATCAGTCATGTTTTTGTTTGCTACTGGCAGGCAGGGCCCCGACATGTCCTGGAAAGAGTTGAGAGTGCCATACGCCCTTGAGCCTGGACCCATCACATATCAGTAAGAGTTTGTTGTGTTTTGTACACACACATCCTTATCAGGCTTCGGAGACTGCAGATGCCCCCTCGAAGGGAGGGGAGGTGGTCGACGTAGGCACGGTGATGGAGACGGGCGAGATGGTGCGGGGGTAGAGGACATGCTGCCAGGGAAGGGAGGTGGTTGACGTAGGCGCGGTGATGAGGACGGGGGAGATGGTGCGCGTCTCCGCGGTGATTTTGGTGGGTGTCGTTGAGGAGCGGGGGTAAAGGACATGGTGCCAGCCCTGCGTATCGCCTTCGTTTGGTCTTTGAACTCCAGGAAGGAATCTGTGCCAACCCTCTGTATCTCCTTTGTGTGTTCATCGATCTCCAGGAGGGTGGGCGAGGGTGAAAGGGTGAACAGAGTATCCTCAAAGGCGTTGACAGGGGGGGGGGGGGGGGGGGGCAGTGGAGACTCCTCCATTTGTCTCATAGGTCTCCCATAATCAGAACATTCCTCAGGCGGGTGCAGTGATAATTCTTCAGGGTTTTCTGCGTGATGTGTTGTGTCTTTCTCCTGTTTTGATTCCTCTTGCCGCTTGTCCTTGGCAGAGGGAACAGATTGATGACGCAGGCAGTTGAATATGTTAGAGATAAACAATTTCACTCCTGACTTGTTCAGGCAAACTCCATTTGCCTTGAAAAGATGTCTGCGATCCCAGAAAAAGTTAAAATTGTCAATAAAATGAACAGAATGGTCAGTACAGGCCGTTGAAAGCCAGGTGTTCAGTGCAAACAATCTGCTGAATCTCTCCACTCCTCTTCTGACTGGCGGTAGAGGGCCACTGATGAACACCTCTGCATTTAGAGAGCTGGCAGTTTCCAACAAACATTTAAAGTCTTCTTTCAGCACTTCTGACTGTTGTTTCACAACATCATTTGTTCCAATGTGCAGTACCACATTCTTCACAGTCGGATGTTCTGCCCCAATATGCAGGATCTTCTCAGCCAAGTCAGAGACCACATCCTTGGGAAAACAGAGTACTTTGGTGTTGTTCTTATTACACAGACCTTTTACATCTCTTACAGCAGAGTCACCCACAATCAGAGTTTCAGGCCCAGTCGTTAGCTTTCCCTCTAGCCTTTTACTTTTAGAGTAGCTATTGGTCCTTACCCTGCTGCGTGAAGAGGACAGGTTATCCAGGTCATCAGATCTCCGGTTCTCGGTCAGCGGAGCGTATCTGTTCTGGATTGGCACACTTGGTGGTTTAGGAGGATTGTTTGTAATTCTCCCTTTAGCAGCTGTCCACTGCTGTTTCCTAGTATGAATAGGGGTTGAAGAGGCGCTCTTCCTGGGTGATAACAATGCAGGCCAGCCGGTCGCATCACAGATTTCGGAGCTCTGGGCTCTGCCTGTTATCCGTCCTCCCAAATCCCATGGAAATGATTTACTCTTAGGCTTTGCACCCAGAGAGTTCCAGGGAGGACTACCACTTGTAGATTTATTACCCGGTACACAGCCCTCCTGTTCCTTGGAATCCTTGTAGCTGCTAACTAGCTGTGAGTTAGCATACCCTTCTCCATTACTTTGCAACACTGGTAAAGTCGTGTCATTCCCACGACATAGTCCATTCACTTCCACGTTAACTTCCAACCGTTGCATTTTCATTTCCAACACAGCCATCTTCTGTATAAGTTTCTGGAAGTCATCTGTAGAGAACGGAGGCATTTTGCTACCAACTAGCTTAAGCTAAATAGCATGCAGTAGCCTACCAGGCTTTAGCTGTTGCTAGGCCACGCTATTGTAAGACTGACGTCGTCGTAAAAATGTTGAAATATGGCTGAAACCCTCCGTCTATTTACGAAGATGAACTGTCCCAGTGATAAGTTAATGTCCAGGAGCCGCTGCTCGAAGTTTTCAGAGAATAAGAATAGGAAAATCAGCATAAAAAGTAAGCAGAGGCAAGAGCAAGCAGAAAAGCGTCTGCACTGTAAGAAAGATAAGCAAGCCGTAGACAGACTCCGCCGTAGACAGACTCCGCGAGGCTGACACTCCCGCGAGCAAGCAAGAGGGCTGTCTCTCTCGCGAGCGAGCGCAGAGCCGCTCGCGGGGGTTTAATCTGCGCGCGAGGGTCATTTTATGGGCGTGTAAAAGCACATTTTCCGCTCGTGAGTAGCTTGTTTTACGCGCGAGAATATTGACCCAAATCTGACTCCATATTCTTACACCTTTTCCAAAGTCAAATTCAAGCACTTTTCAAGCATTTTCAAGGTGCATTTTCAAGCTTTTCAAGTATCTTACAGCTGTTGTAAATTACATATTTATATGCACATACTCAAATGATTATTTCCCTGCCTCACATTAACTCAGATGTTCTTTATGCTATAAACAACCAAATGTGTGTTTCGTGATAGCATTCTACACGAGGATGAAAAATTAAAAGAAAACTAAGTTTAATATTTCAAAATGAGTGATCTGTACGTCTATAAACCGAATTCAGGCGACCTTTCACCTCCACTTAATTAAATGCACTGGTTGCAAGATAAACATGTGAGTTAATTGATTTAGATAAACATTTTAAGTTGCAAACATTAATTTATAAGTTGTGCTGACGTAATAATGTTCAACTTAATATTGTGTGTCATTTGAACTCTGATTTCTGCGTTAATTGACTTCAAACTAAATTCAAGTTGAAGTAAGTAATGCAATTGGCTTGATAACTTATTGTTCTACACCTTGAGTTAAGGATTTCAAGTCCACTCCCACTTAACAGGCCTGGACAAGTTCAGACAGTTAAGACAAACTAACTTAATTTATAAATGGCTGTCAACTTAAAAACATGTGTTCATGTTCAACATGTGGTAATTAAGTACATACAACTTAAGATTACATTTAAATCCTACGGTAAAACAAGTTGGAACGTTTGGAGTAATCAACTTAAAACTTGTGTTTATGCTACCAATGATTAAGTAAGTGGTAATTGAAAACACCTGATTGTAGAGGAAACGCCTTCTCCCCTAACTCAAATAACTTTGTTGCTTTAACAACATTTCATTAGAAGTTGTTTTAACTCAATAACCATCGATGCAACCTATTGCCTTGATTCTCTTTGTTAAGGCGAGACACCGCAGGTCAGGGGTAGCCAACACGGTGCCCGCGGGCACTCAGTCGCCCGCGGGCATGTTCTAAAACACACACACACACACACACACACACACACACACACACACAAACAATTATTCCCCCTATTACCTGTTTCATGATTTCAGAGCCCCACTCTCCATTGTTGTTAATGTTGAAAATAAAACTCTAGTTTCATAACCACTGTCTTTTAACTGATTTAAACTGGGGTTATTCATCAGGATTTCGTAGGACTTGACTTGCTTGACTCTCACCCCAGTAACTTGAGACTTGCACATGTATGACTTACTCCCACCTCTGGTATACAGGAGACAGAGGGAGACGGCATCCTGTCACTGCGAGTCTCAGTATGCTCCGTTCCTCTTGTGTTTTGTGTTTTTGTCTAAACTTTGTTGTGTCTGTATGAAACGTCATTTTGAGAGACCATGCTTTTGATCCTGTGGATTACATTTGCCTTCTGCAGACCATGTCTGGCCATTCAACTTTCCAAGACACACCTGAGTGACAGCACGAACAGGTATGGTGAGGAGCCCCGGCCTCTAAGCTGCTACAGACGCGAGGCAATGCTAGAGCTACAATGCGATCGGCCTCCTACGAATACACCAAGTCATCTGTGCTCTTCGTTATTGGATGAAATCCCTCGGGAGCCGCTTAGAAACACCAGGAAAAAGAGACGAGGAAGGAGGGGAGGCGTTCAGAATACGGCGGAGATTCAGCCGGCCACCACTTCCATCCATCATTCTCACAAACCTGCGCTCATTGAGCAACAACGTGGACACACTAAGGACATACACAAGTAGATTGGAGCCAACTTTCCGTGAAACATAATAAAGAGGCCTCGAGAAATTCATGACAGTACCTTGTGTATGTCCTGAGTGTGTCCACGTTGTTGCTCAATGAGCGCAGGTTTGTGAGAATGATGGATGGAAGTGGTGGCCGGCTGAATCTCCGCCGTATTCTGAACGCCTCCCCTCCTTCCTCGTCTCTTTTTCCTGGTGTTTCTAAGCGGCTCCCGAGGGATTTCATCCAATAACGAAGAGCACAGATGGCTTGGTGTATTCGTAGGAGGCCGATCGCATTGTAGCTCTAGCATTGCCTCGCGTCTGTAGAGGCCAGGGCTCCTCGCCATACCTGTTCGTGCTGTCACTCAGGTGGGTCTTGGAAAGTTGAATGGCCAGACATGGTCTGCAGAAGGCAAATGTAATCCACAGGATCAAAAGCATGGTCTCTCAAAAATGACGAGCATACTGAGACTCGCAGTGACAGGATGCCGTCTACCTCTGTCTCCTGTATACCAGAGGTGGGAGTAAGTCATACATGTGCAAGTCTCAAGTTACTGGGGTGAGAGTCAAGCAAGTCAAGTCCTACGAAATCCTGATGAATAACCCCAGTTTAAATCAGTTAAAAGACAGTGGTTATGAAACTAGAGTTTTATTTTCAACATTAACAACAATGGAGAGTGGGGCTCTGAAATCATAAAACAGGTAATAGGGGGTGTGTGTGTGTGTGTGTGTGGCAGCCTGCGGTCGCTCGTTAGCTGTTCTAATGAAGGTAAACACAGTGAAGGCACAGCTCTTTGCAGCTGGTGCTGCTCTTCTCAGATTCTGCTGAGTTACACGTTACTGCCTCCTGGTGCTGCAGAGATTTCATGAAGTGAAGGAGGTTGTCTTCTATAAAGCAGCAGATACTGTGAGTCACAGACATGAATACATAGGTCAAGGCTGATTGGTTCACAGACTCTCCTGTTTTGCCGATCCGGTGCTTGAACAAATAACTCTACACCCCTGGCCGAAATGTCCCTAAAATGAAGTCCGAGTTTGAAATCTATCTCAAATAATGTATGTATTTCCCCACATAAACATAACAGTCTGCAATGAAACGGCTGTCTCCTGTGCGCTCCACTTCCTACTTTCTCCTGCGAACGAGAAGAGACTTTCTCTCTCTTTTTTTTCTTTCATTGCCCTCTAGGTGCTTCGTACAATACAAATGCAAATATTCTATTTTAAAAAGTAAAGTCCTTTCGAGTCATCTGTCTCAAGCCTAAGTCTCAAGTCATGAATACCAAGTCAAAGTCAAGTCAAGTCTTTTATCAATGTTAGTCAAGCAAGTCTCAAGTCAAAAAATAGGCAAGTCAAGTGACTCGAGTCAAGTCATGTGACTCGAGTCCCCCACCTCTGGTATATACTTTGGTTAGAATATTGCTGTATTACTGTATCAAATATAATAAACACAAACAGATGTTAAGTAGTATTTTGTTAACTCAAGGTTTATATTAAGTGAGTTTTTATTGTGTTAACTTGTGTATTTATGCTTTTTAGATTGACTTTCTCTCTTTCTCTGTCCGTCTGTTCTAGAAACCGAAAGGAAGAGAGAGACGTCACAGCTGTCAGCAATGTGACAAATCCTTCACAACATCTGGAACTTTAAAGCGCCACCTGCGTATTCACACAGGACAAAAACCGTACAGCTGTGAAGAGTGTGGGACAACTTTCACTCAATCAGGTCATCTCAAAACACATCAACGTATTCATACTGGAGAAAAACCTTACAGCTGTGAAGAGTGTGGGACAACTTTCACTAGATCAGGTGATCTAAAAATACATCAACGTATTCACACTGGAGAAAACCTTACAGCTGGAAGAGTGTGGGACAACTAAAACCTTACAGCTGTGAAGAGTGTGGGACAACTTTCACTACATCAGGTTCTCTAGAATCACATCACCGTATTCACACTGGAGAAAAACCTTACTGGTGTGAAGAGTGTGGGAAAACGTTCACTACATCAAGTGCTCTCAAAAGACATCTTCGTGTTCACTCAGGAGAAAAACCATAGTGGTTCTAAGAGTGTAGGAGCCGCAATTAAGCATATTTTGTTTTTTTCACAGTTTACAATAAACAATTCCCATCTATTGGCCTTGTGTTGGGTAATCCCTTTTTCCATTACAGATCCCATCCCAACAGCGCCATCTGTTGACGTAACGTCAGAATTGACAGGCATAATGTTAACTGTTCCTTTAAAGTGGACCTATCATGCTATATTTGAATAATATAGTGTAGGACCAAACCTATATAAGGCATATTTATACTTTTTATTTTTAAAAATACCAAACAGATCATGCATTTTAGCCATTCCTCATTTCGCTCAATTTAACACTGTCTTTGCATGGGCTGATTCTGTGAGAACAGCGCCATCTGTTGACGTAACGTCAGAATTGACAGGCCTAATGTTCACTGTTTCGTTTTCTGTCCGTCTGCCGATAGCGCGCTGTTTCATTGCTTTACATACCAAGGTTTAAGTACACTGTGTCAATAGTTGTAGTATGAGCATCGTCTGGGCTGGCCGTCTGGTAGAATCGGTATGCTCTTCCTCCTGTGTCCACTTCCTCTCCTGTCACCTATGACCCCTTTTAAACACCCCACCACCAAGTGTTCAAAATAACATTCAGGGTGTCCGCGGGGTCTTAAAAAGTATTCAAAGTTGATAATCAATTTAGCGAAAATTAAGGCTATTAAAAAGTATTAGACGGCATTTTCCAAGGTATTAAGAAGGTCCACAGCAACGACAACAAGAAACACCCTTTAATTTACTGAAACAACATGTCGGGAAACCCCCTCAAGGTGGCCCCATGCATAGCGTGCCATAAAATGCTGCTTCTTATTTTAAGTTTCGTTGCCTTGCTCCGCTCGGTGGGGGGGGGTATACCCAGGGGCGGATCTACCGGGGTGGCATGGGGTGGCAGCTGCCACCCTAAAACACATCCTTGCCACCCCAGCTGCCACCCCAGTTGGCAGCTTTGTTTTGAAATAAAAGTTGTGGCTCATCGGACATTTATGAGAAAAAATCTCTAATGTCCGATTGCAAGTGTATGCACCACAAGACGCAAGCCAGTTACCCCCTCCCTGGCGCGAGCTGAAATGTGATTGGCGGCGATTTCATTTTGAACGGGACAGAACAAATAGAGAAGCATTCGGTGAAGTAGACGGAAGGAATGAGGTAAGACTGATCAACTACGTCTCCTGTGAAATAAGTGTAGAACAAAGCTAATGTTTTCCAGTTACAGAAAAGAGAGAAGTTAGATATGTCCATGTGAATCATAACGTTAATGCTGATATTGAAACGATACAAATCCGGTTGAGTAACGTTATTATCAGTAACTCTTTACTTACCGTAATAATAATAATAAATGATATTTATATAGCGCCTTTCAAGGGACCCAAGGTCGCTATACAGTGTGCGTGGAACGTTAGCTAGGTTTTTGTTTAAAAAAATGTCATGCATGAAATATTTTTATATTATCAATCATTTAGCAAGATGTACGACCTGATCAAGGCTAAACGATTCTGCTCTTCAATAATAACTTTGAATCTTATTTCAGGAATCTGTTTGGATTGCAAGCAAAGATTTGGCCACAAGCTGGAGTTTGAAGCACACAGTAAGTGGGAAAACAACAAGCATTTGCTCAAACAGCATTTTCATTTGAACACCATTATTAATAATGATTACTGGTAATATAAAAGAAAACAACGTAATAAATGGACTTTGAATCTTATAGAAATGAAGAGGAAATGTGGCATTGCAAGTTTTTTCTCACCAAAGAGGATAGAAAGTGAGGCTGAGCAACAGGGAAGTGACAAGATAAATGACCAGGGACATGAGGAGGTGGAAGGAGATGAAGAACAGCAACAGGAAAGTGTCAGTGATGAGATAGAAGGCAAAGATGAACAGGGACAGGAGGAGGAAGGAGAACACAACAGAGAAGAAGAGACGGAAGAGGGAGAGCATCACATAGACAAGGTGCAAGAGGGAGAGAGCGAGAGACAACAAGACGGCATGCAGAGCTCAGACAGTGAGGGGGAAAGGAATATTCCTAAGCCCTTGCAACCAACGGCCAGTCGAGTTGGTCCACATGGTATGAAAATTGTTAATACAAAGTATAATGCATCTGAATAAGATGCAAAAATCACACAAAAGGACATTTTGCAAAACAGTTTATTTAAGAGACAGGGCTAGCCTCAGTCTAATAAATATATTATTAATTCAAAAAAATTATGTTTGCTTTCCTTAGATAGTTTTGAGTATGAGGAAAAGGGTAGATTGTGAGTATTTTGTGTACAATGTATTTTAGACCTATTATAGCAGCTGAGGTTGAAATTCAAAAATTACCCAAAACAATACACACACCCAGGCCAAAATGTTGTGCTGCACGCATTAACACAGCCAGTAGGTTAAACACATATTGAATAAATGACAGCTCCAAACTGTGTTATAATTAGTTAATTATAATGTGTAATCAGTTAAGCTCTATTACAGTTTGAATATGTTTTACTCCCATTTTCTAGACATATCCAAGTCCAGGTGTGAGGAGCCAGCTCAGCCGACACGGGAGAGTTTCCCCAAGACCCTTCAGGGAGGAGCCAGAAGAAGCTTCAGAACGGACTGGTACAAAACTCATTCATGGCTTGAGTACTCACAGTCCAATGATTCAGCGTATTGTTTCCCCTGTAGACATTTCTCTTTACCTGATGCCCCCAAGACCGTTTTCACCTCAATTGACGGGTATCGTAACTGGAAAAAGGCCACAATGAAAGACAGTGGTTTCTGTTCTCATGCCCGATCTGAAAGCCATGTAAATGCAATATTTGCACGGGGAGAAAACAAGAAAATTAGTGACAGAAATACCTCAATGATGGGAATAATGGATGAGTAAAATAAGAAACAGGTGATTGAAAATCAAAACTACATTAAAACACTAGCTGAGATTCTGATTCTAACTGCCACAGAAAACACAGCCCAGCGGGGTCACAGGGAGAATCCTGACTCAAAAAAAAAAGGTGTTTTTTTAGCTATGTTAGATTTGCTGGGAAACCATGATCCTATGACTAAAAAAAGACTTGAAAAGCAAGCTAAAAATGCAACATACACCAGTAAAACTATTCAAAACGAGATACTGGAATGTTTGGCTGCAATGGTTAAGGAAGAAATAATTCAAGAGGTTAAAAAGAGCAGGCGGGTGATTCTCACGAAACCACCTTTGGTCATGTCTGTGAGGAATTGACAGACAAAATTACAAAAATAATCAAAATAATCAATTCTATATCAAACTGCATTGTGTATTGTATGTGGTACTATTGCTATTTTTGTAGTTGAGGTAGTAATTCATATTTTTTTCACCATTTTTCCATGTAGAAATTCATTACCGTAATGCGTCCGGAGTTTATTTTTTTACATTTAACCCCAAAATATCACAATAAATCTGCACAATTTAATACATACATAAATACAAAAATTGTTGAAATGGTACATTCTTACTGGTAATATAATTATTTTGGGTCTAAGATTTATGAATTAAAATATTTTTGGATTAATATGTGTGTCCGGAGCATGTGAAGTTCATTACCGATACACTGCCTATTTGGCCCCATTACAATTCCTGTTTGTTTAAATTAGTTTTTTTTTTACCCATGATGCATTGCATGGAAGAGAAGATGCAAGATAGCTACAAGGTAAGATGTCCTTTCAAGGTCAAGCTATAGATATGTTAAAGATTCAATTTACTGACACCCCAGTGTACACTACTAACTGTCATTACCGTAATGGGGTATTATATAATGTTTTTTTTAAAGTTATTGATTCCAAAATCAATAGAAAAGTTGCTTTTATAGAGCCAGAATGATAGTGCAAATATTTCTTTTGTAGCATCATGGCTATGCTAACTATTATGCTAGCTAGTGTTATGGTCATTCATTACCGTAATGCTCTGCATTCATTACCATGTCATATAGGAGGCTGTTACGGTAATGAACAAAATTGTTGCGGTAATGAAAGAAATGTGTGCAGCTATGTATGGTGAGCTTTAACTATAAAGAAATAATTTATATATATTATTTGAATCTAATTTATTTAATGAATACTGAATCCCTCTTGAAATTAAGTTCAGAAAAGGTGGAAAGGAAAAGGGCAGCTTCCAAGGTGAGGGTGGTGAAGCACAGAGAGAAAGTGTACAGCAACCCAGATACATAAGGAAGGAAAGAGAGAGGTTAGAACAGGACATCTTCACATTGTGTGTGAGAGAGAGAGTGAGTGAGAAAGAGGGAGAGACAGAGAAAGAGAGAGACTGAGAAAGAGAGAGACAGAGAGAGAGAGACTGAGCCAGTGTTTCCACCAGGGGGCCGTCTTGCCGTCATTGGATGCCCTTTTTCAGCTCGGAAGCGCCCTCAACTCGAGCCGAGGCGGCCCAAAAAAGAGATTTATCCGAGAGAAGATCGACAATTTTTATCGTTTAAATCAGGGGTTCCCAAAGTGTGAGGCGCGCCTCCCCTGGGGGGCTCCAGAGAGCTTCAAGGGAGACGCAGCCGCCAGAAAAAAATAAAGAGAAACAGTGAAATCTAGCTAGTTAACTTCAGCTAACTTTATGCGAGCTGCAAAATATCTATCATCTAGCCTCCCACCCCATCCAGAGCCTACGCCATCTGACAATGTCACTTCTACACCCGTAAGCCACAAAGAGAAACCGGTCAGCCACAACAAAAGGAAGTTTGTCGGAACCTGGAAAATGAAGTTCCCGTGGTTGTGCTATAATAAACAAAGTCATAAAATGTATTGCACACTATGTGTAAGGGAAAAAAAGCACAACGTGTTCACCTCGGGGACGTCCAACTTCAGGGTGAAGACTATAGAGATGCACATAAAGGGGGTGGATCACAAAGCAGTGCTAGATGCACAGCATTTACGGAGAAACAACATTCAAGTTGCCGTTAATCGAATGGTCTGTGCCAGATCAAAGGCGGTAATTGCGGCCAAGAGGAACGTGTATTACCTGGCAAAAGAACTGTTGCTGACTCACAAAAACAAAAGCTTGAATGAACTGTGCATTCTGCAGGGATGTGAAACCTTGGCAGAACTGCGCGTTTCAGAGAACGCCCTCACAACGACATAGTGCAGGACATGCAGTGCGCCGTAATGTGCTGAAGGAGGATTTCATTGCAAAGTTAAATAACTCAACATTCAAGGGGCTCATGACTGACGAGTCCACGGACATTTCGGTGGAAAAGCTTCTTTGCACATATGTTAACCTAATAAATGACGGTGACTTAGAAACCCACTACTTGTGCAACACAAAGATACTGCATGCGACGCTGCTACCAGTAACGCAAACCATTAAGGAGCAGTTGCAAAATTACAACATCGACCTGAACGACATAACTGGCGTCCGTACAGATGGGGCAGCGGTTATGACTGGAAGAGAAAATGGGTTCGGGGCGCGTTTTAAAAAGGGAAAACCCAGCCATCGGTGGCACACACTGCGCTGCACATAAGCTAAACTTCCGTGCCCAGCAGGCTGCTGTGGCGATTCCATCCCTCCAGCGCTACCAGAGGACGGTGGGCAGGATCTATGGATACTTCTCCAACAGCAGCTCTCGGCAAGCACGGCTTAAAGAAATGCATGTCATCCTGGACACTGATGACGTTCAGCCTGCTGTAACCTCAACGATCAATGCGCTGTGAGTCATGCAGATTGGAGATGAAGGCGGCCTAAAATTCCAAGAATTCTTGGCCAACATTGTGGAGAAAAACGGCGAGATGTATTTTAAGGGAGAAAAGATAAAGGCCACCAGGGCGATGCGGCAGGCCGTGGATGGTGTAAGGCAGCGCTTCCTCGACACCCTCATCCAGAATATTGAAGATCGTTTCCCCGACATCGGCCTCTTTTCCGCTTTTCGCATATTTGACCCATGGTGTCTGCCACGGGACAACACTGAACGTGCGCGATTTGGACGCGATGAGATGTAGACCATCCTGGATCACTTGTGCCCAGCGGGACGGGAACCTATCGTTGACACGGACACCTGCAGCGCAGAGTGGTCACCTTTTAAGGAGCTGGTCCATGCAAACTACAGCAACAATTCCTTCCAGGAGTTGGTGAAGATCATGGCTACACAACATGCTGGCTTCCTACCTGAAACCACAAAGCTCCTGGCTGCAATCTCGGTCATTCCAATGAGCACGGTGCGGTGCGGACGTGGATTCAGCATTCAAAATCGCATAAAGACCAAGGGCAGGGCAAGAATAAAAGCAGAAAATCTCGACTGAATCTGCATTGAAGGACCACCCATTGAACAGTTTGACTTCTACAGAGCCCTGGAAAAGTTTAGAGTGGAAAAACACTGCCGCATTTTCCAAGGACCATGCAAGGAGCGATGTCCCTGCCGGCAGCGGTGATTGTATACAGGTACATTATGTATCATGTAACAAACGTTACGTTACTATTGTCTATTGTGTGTGTAAAGAGACAGTATATAAAAGTAACGGTGCAATTCAAAATTGTGTGTGTGTGAATATATACGTACAGCGAAAGTATTTATAAAGCAATAGTATATCTCTTCTCCATGTAAGGTCATTACCATAACAAAAGCTTTTCATTACCGGCATGCTCTGTTCATTACCATAACACTTCCTTAATAAGTTAATATTTTGATAGGAATATGGAAAACCTTCAAATTTTCATTTTGTACAGGAAATGTTTGGTATGTCTGTTCATATTTTAAAAGTCTTTTTTCAATCAATTGTACAATTTACACCACAGTAAAAGTCAATGTGTGGAACATAAAATTGTGTTACGGTAATGAAGTTAATAACTAAAATTATTATATTATTATATATTTACCTGAATTATTACACTATGTGACTACTTGTGACTATTGACAGCAGCATACGTTAAAAAATAAAATGCCAAACATTTACTCAAATATTTAGTTATCATCAATTGAAAATGTGTTACGGTAATGAATTTATTTGGTCAATGACTCGTTAAAACTCTCTAAAAATGTGTTTTAAAACATATACAGAACTTTTCTTTTACTAGGGCTAGTTCATTTAGAACCTGGTTGATACTAATGAGAACAATTATTTTCAAAATCTGCATCGAACTGTTTTGGCTCATGTTACACCAAGTTCGTGAGAATCACCCAGCCTGCAGTTTGCAGTTATTGTAGTCGAAACTAAAGATCTTCAGAAAAAAGAGCAAATTTCATTTGTTCTGAGATACTATTACAATGGTGTTGTTCACGAGAGCTTTCTGGAGTTTGACGTGGTAGAAGGCCTGGATGCTGCTGCGTTAAGTGGTAAGATGATTTGTTTTCTTGAGAAACATGGGCTGGAGTATAAAGAAAACCTTGACGGTCAGGGCTACGATGGCGCTGCAGTGATGAGCGGGGCACATGCTGGTGTTCAAGCGAAAATAAAAGAAGTAGCCAAAAATGCTTTCTATGTGCATTGCAGTGCACACTGCCTAAACTTAGTCATAGTAGACTCTGTCAAAAGTGTAACAGATGCGGGAAACTTCTTCTCATTGATGGAACGATTGTATGTGTTCATATCTGGGTCTTATGTACACAACAAATGGCTGGAAGTGCAGCGGGAGATGTTTGACGGTGCACCAAGGGAACTCCAAAGGCTTAGTGATACACGTTGGGCCTGCAGACATGTAGCATGTCGCAATGTTATGGATAGGTTACCTGCAATACTACAGCTGCTTGAAGAGATTTCCTCTGAGAACCATCCACATAGAGCTGTTGAAGCCAGGGGGATATTGGTTCAGATTGATCTGAATTTTGTTGGATGCCTTGTACTGTTCCGAAAGGTCTTGAGTGACTCTAAATTGTTGTCAGATATGCTCCAGTCCAAAACATTGGACTTGGCTAAGGCCGTGGAACTAGTTGAAGCACTTAAAGAGACACTGGTACAATATCGCAGTGAAGCCTCCTTTGATGAAGTGTGGAGTGAAGCACTTGTTTTATGTGAAAGAAGTAGCATTGAAACAACTCAGCGAAAGCCAAAGAGTTCAAGACAGACAACAAGGACCCTTCAAGATGGTGTCATCCCTTCCACTTTGGGACAGCATGTAGTTCCAGATGGCAAACACTCTTTTTGCGTCAATGTGTACTATCCAGTTATGGATAACATGATTGGAGAAATAGAAAGACGCTTTTCTCACACAAATTGCAACATAATGCAAGGTATCCAGGCACTAAATCCATCAAGTGCTACTTTTTTGAGTGAGGAGGCTATTATTTTATTGGCTAATGCCTATGATTCTAATATATATTTTTTTTTTTCATTTTTAATTTATTCTACTAAAATCATACAAAAACAAAAACGTATAATTCATACACACAAATGAACAAAATTAGTAGAAGCGGGAGGGCTGAAGCATAGCTTATGGGGAGTAGCCCTCCCGTGCATCATCATTAGCATCAATATAATAATGGCACTTATTTCGTCAAAAACGTATAGAAATTACGTACAAAAAAAATAAAGAAAACTGGAAAAAAAAAATTAAATTAAATTTAGGGCAAGGAAAAAAGTAAATGCATATATAAGTAATACTAGGAATATCACATACTTGTTAGCTGGAGTAATCTGCAAATATAATTGTTTTTACTTTAGTTTTGAATAGTAATACTTGAGAGGTCTGGGTGAAGTCCATTCCACGTTCTAACTCCGATTATGGATAAGCTGTGTGATTTGATGGTTGTTCTACAGGGCTTGCTACACAACCAGTTAGGATGCCTGGTTGGGTATTTCCTGACTGTGGTTTGGAACTGCTTTTGAATGTTAGTAGGCATTTTGTTATGGTAAATGTTGTGCATAATCAGTACTGTTTTAAGCTTAACTATATCAACAAATTTGAGTAGATTGAGTTTTTTTATATATGGGAGTTGTGTGTTCATATTTACCAACACCACAGACTATTCGTAATACTTTTTTTTTTAGATGTTATTATTTTTTGTAGATTTGTTGCGTACGTGTTTCCCCATATTTCGGAGCAGTAATAAAGGTAAGGGAGGAATAGACTGTTATAAAGAGTTCTGAGTATTTTTTCCTCGAGAATGTTCTTAGTATGATACAAAATACCTATTGTTTTTGACAGTTTAGTTTGTACATAATTTATATGGTGCTTCCAGTTGAGTTTTTCATCAACAATGAGTCCTAAAAATGTACATGCACCAACTTTCTCTTATCTCAGTATTGCAAATCCGTATAATAATCATTTCTACTCTCTGACTTTGTATTGAATAACATGTAATTTGTTTTGGCCACATTAAGGGATAATTTATTAACTGCAAACCAGTTACATAGTATTTTTAATTCTGCATTAACAATTTTAACAAGATCACCAAGATTATGATGGGAGCAGAGCATGGTGGTATCATCGGCAAACAAAATGAATTTTAACATGTCTGAGGTGTTGATAATGTCATTAATATAAATCAGGAACAGTTTTGGATCTAAGATTGATCCTTGAGGGACTCCACATGTTATAGGAAGATTGTTTGATTTCGCCTCGTCTATGTCCACATATTGTAGCCTATTTATCAGATAACTCTTGACCCATTCTTTGGCTTGACCCCTTATGCCATAATGTTCTAATTTGTGTAGCAGTATGGTATGGTTCACAGTATCAAAAGCCCTTTTAAGGTCAATGAATATACCAGCTGTAATAATTTTTTTCTCAATGTTGTTGGTAATTTCTTCAACCAGTTCAATTACTGCTGAAGAAGTAGAGTGATTTTTCTGAAATCCATATTGGCTGGGGCATAGTATATTAAATTTGCTGAGGAATGACTCCAGATGGTTGTTAAAGAGTTTTTCCAGGATTTTTGAGAATTGTGGTAGTAAAGAAATGGGTCTATAATTATTAAAACTAGATTTATCACCAGATTTGAAAACCGGAATCACCTTCGCGATTTTCATTTCATTGGGAAAAATACCTTGTTGGAACGATTTATTGCATATATTTACTAGGGGGGCTACAATGTTTGGTACGACTTGTTTAACATACTAAGTCCTAAATAATCTTTGGACTGTTTACTGTGTTGAGTATTAACAATATCAAGCAGTTCATTTTCTGTAATTGGGTTCAAGAACATACTCTGTTGGTTGCAGTTTTTCAGAAAATCATCCACTTTAGATGAAGTTGGGCTGATTTTACTCGCCAGGTTGGGGCCAATTTCAGTAAAGAACTCATTAAAGCTATTTGCAACATCGGTTGAGGTTTTTCCTTCGGTTTGGAATTTCTTAAATTCGTTTCTGTTGTCAGTTATTTTCTTCTTAATTATGCTATTTATTACTTTCCAAGTGGTTTTCATATCTCCTATGGCATTTTCAAATTTTTCAGAGAAGTATCGTTTTTCACAGTTTCTAAGGATTGTAGTCAATTTGTTTTTATACAATTTATAACGGCTTTCATCTTCAGTGCTTTTACTTTTCAAAAATGTCCTATAGAGTGCATTTTTCTTACAGCAAGCGTTTTTCACCAGGGTTTTGCCAATCTTAATTTTAATATATGGACAACATTCGTTCATGTTTTGCATGAAAATCCTTACAAACTCATTATAGGATTTGTTTACATCTTGAATCTCAAATACTTCTTGCAATTTTTCATTTTTTAAGTTAGTATTTAATTTATTTAGAGAACTGTCATTTAATGTCCGCTTAGTTATGTATGTATTTTGTTCTTTGTTATTTACAGGTTATTTTCTGCAAATTGTGAATATTGGCAGGTGATCACTGACATCAGTGATGAGGGCCCCACTATGATGTTCCGTTTCAAGGATTGAGGATCTTAAACACGAATTACATCAGACAAGGAGAGTACTAGAAATAAAGAAGAAGGAAAAGGGGAGTCCTACCACTCTGATGGAGTTTGCTCAATTTTTGGACCCATACAAGGATGTTTTTTACGAGTTGTCCAGATTGTGTGAAATAGCAGTAGTTTTACCGGTGAGCAGTGCATCCTGTGAAATAAGTTTTTCAACTCTTAGGATCATTAAGAGTTCTTTGAGGTCTACAATGACAGAAAATAGACTGTCAAGTTTGGCTGTACTCAGCATTGCATCCAAACGCAGTAAAGCTTTGGATCTCAATAAGTTTGTGAGGCGTTTTGCTGAACAACATGGAAATCGCCGCATTCAGCTGTTATAGCCAACTTGATGCTCTGCTCACGAATGACTCGATGAGCATAGAAAACTGTTAACGTGATAAACTTGTGTTAAGGGAAATGTGTACATTTGTCCTCAGTTGTTAAATATATATATATATATTATGTACTCAAGCTCACAAAGGGATGTCAAAGGGATGTCATGTTATTATTGTACCACTGTGAGGCAATAGGTGTTGTTATTCTAAGTTAGCTCGGCTGAGCGAAAGGATGCACCTGCAGTGCAGAGTAAAATAAACCATGCCTAAGGACTTAACAGTTCATCGTCTCTGTCTCAACTATTTATCTCCGAGTGCAACGTATGAGGAAGCTGCCATCCTTAAGGCGAGACACCCCAGGTGAAAAAACTCATTTTGAGAAAACGACCTTTAAAGATTGCAGTGAGGCGCTAGCTAAACCCTCCTGTTCTTTGGATGACAGCTTGCGCATCGACGCACTCCGTGAAGGTATTTCATGTTCAGGCTCATTTTTTTTTTTATAACCTTGCTTCGTGCAAGTGACAATTGTTGTCGTCTTCTCTGTGAACGTTTTTTTCGCCGTTCTTTTGGCATTTTGAGATTTCAATTTCTAGCTGAAAGCTAACCAGGAAGTGTTTTAGCACACCACGTGACGCATCGGAACGAATCACGTTGTCAGAAATTGACACCAGCCAATGAGATTTCGTTTCTTGGTTTAAGACCCCTTTGTGCTTTCACGATTGGTTGCTGATACAAAGAAAATGACCATATTTGGATCCGATGAGATTGTGCAGGAGAGACACAGCTTTCCAGCGATACCTCTGTTGACATGGTGCACACAGCGGTCGCGGTACTTTATGTTACGTTAGAATGCTAACTTTTGGTGAATTTAGGAGAAATCTACAGACGCAAATAGACAAACTATAGTAAAATAAACACTTAAATGTGTATTTTGTACGTTTTCCTTCCAAAAGCCTGAAAGAAAACATGTTATGGAATCAAAATAGCACAAAATCTCAAAATTGACCAGTACTAGAAAAACGATGTTATTGCCTGCCGTGTCTCGCCTTAACCTCTTTGTGGGGGTCTAACATTGATTGTTAACATTGATTGATATGACTGCGATTAAATCAGCATATACTTCTGCCACCCCTCAAAATCTCCTGCCTCCCTCTTGCCACCCCATGAATATTTTTCTAGATCCGCCCCTGGGTATACCTGAGAGATATACAGCAGGAGAACACGCCGTCCACCGCGGAGAATAAACAGAAGGGCAACCATGCTCTGGGGACTTCTTCACTGCTTTTGGTGTATTTTGTGGCAGCAGCAGCGCCACTTACAGGCCTGGCATATGTACTACAGCGTTTCCAGCATTTCCAGCGGTCTAATGTGAACGGACGCGTTAATGAATCGAATGCGTGTGAACGGAAGACTTTTTTGCGTTTACGTTTTACTGTATGCGTCCTCGTGGGGCCGGGGTCTAAGCCAAACGATATCCGGTCACAGAGATCTGCTATATTAAAGTAAGGTCAACACATATCGACCCTAAATATAGTCTATATTAAGAACGAGAAAAGTCTTAACATATATATCGTTTTTTGTAGACAAATGTGTGAGGGTGATGACGTCAGAGCATCGTCCTATGTGCCGGGCTTAGCCCCGGACAGCCCCAGCCCAATTGAACCCCTGGGTATTTGTGAGGGAGCTCCTATATGGCACTACCCCGCTGAAGCTCACCAAAGTTTCATATATTTCATAGTTCAAAGTTTTGTCAATTGTTTTGTTTATTGGTCAAATACTGGTTTCTAATGGTTTCTGAGGAGTTTGACTGGAATGAAAGAGCACAGAGTACAGAAGCAACAAAGCAGCATCCTGCATTAACCCTGACCTTCACAGAGAGGTTGAAGTTCATGGAGAGGAGGCTTCAGTAGTCTGTCTGCACTCTGTTTAGTTGTGCTGTTTAGCTAATCAATATAGAAATGTGAGGTAAAGTGTCGCCAAGGTAACCGGTTAGAACTCCAAGTTGCGATGAGGTCTTAAAATGTATGGAAAGGGTCTTAAAAAAGGTCTTAAAAGGTATTAAATGTGACTTCAGGATTCCTGCATATACCCTGATATTGCACTATTCATATCAATAAGGTAAACTGAGACGCCAACAACACCCATAAAATGGCTCCTACAAAGAGTGTGGGAAAACCTTTTCTTAAAGTATTCACCTTAAAGTCCATGAGCGATTTTCACTGTTCATTAATCTGCTTCATGTATCTAGAACATATCTACGATGTTTTCAGTTTGATTCTATTCTCTTGTTGAAATGATCAGACTACCAAAAATAAAATGGCCTTAGAAACAGACCAGCCTGCCCTCCTACAAAAAACGACCAAATAGGTCGATTGTTGAAGCACCTTAGATTACGACCCAGAGCCACGTTTTAAAGTGTCGTCGTGTAAGAAACAACATGCTCCCGTTTATTCACAAATAACCCTCTCTGGAAAATCCTAAATTGTAGAATAGTTTGGCCATTAAAATGCTTTTTGATTAGATTTCTGGCGAGAAGTGTATATTGTACTCTTAGAATCCACGTCCAGTGGATGTGTAGGATCTATAGTTTGATAGATATTACTAAGATGATCTGAGGTCTCGCCAGGATAACGTGTATGCAGCTTCCATGTAAAGTTAGCGTGGGTGAAAACTGTTTTTCCGGTCTCTAAGTTTTCACAATAAAACCGGATATATTCCCTCACTGTCAAATGATTACACAGTGATATCTGCATTACTCATCCACTAAACAACATCAGTTTATCCTTGTTAATTACACAATATTGATTGGTTTAAATGGTGTACAATGCTTTTGTGTTTTTAACCTTCGATTCAGAGAAACAAATAGGAGTTTAGACACTACAGTTTCTGAAGACACTACACTACCCAGAATCCCCAGCTATCGTTTGGGACTACAACATCCGCCTTGCTTTACAAACCCCGTGATTAGTCATCAAGCCCTGTGATTGGATGTTGGAGTGGCAGTGCGGCAAGGTTACGCTGAGCGTCAACAGCTCTTTGAAATGGAATGGAGCCACGGCAGACTTTCCAAAACTGGAATTGGACAGCACATTTAGCAAATATGGCAGCATCCATCGATCATCTTAAGATGAGATATACTTTATTGATCCCAAGTTGGGAAATGTTTTTGTTACAGCAGCATACTACTTTGTTCTACTCCACTACAATTCAGAGGTTAACCTGGTATTTTTACTCCACTACATTTATTTTAGTTCCTTTGCAGATTGTGATTAATGATGTGAAATATAATCAACCCTTAAATCAGACTTTAGTTACACCTGACTCAAATTCAGGGAAGGTGATTGTCAAGTGCCAAAATAAACTATGCAATATATTGGACGTTAAGTACTTTGTCAGAATTCATATTTATCTGTGGATAACCCCAACGTTTTTTTCTTATTCAAGAAGACCTTAACTTAAAGTAATGTTTAATGTTTAAATAAAGCCTAGTTGGTCTGTTTTGCATCCTCCTGTTAATATCTTTGGACGTCCTGCACTCAACTGTTTTAGAGATCACTACAGTGTCTTCTTGATATTTTATATTGTGTATGTAGGCTACTCTTAATATTTAAATGTTTTCATCAAATAAAACTTATTCAACAACAACATTCAAATGACGGGGGATCTACACCAATCTCCCGGGGGGAGGTCACTGAGGTCGTCAAACAACTCCACAGTGGCAAAGCCCCGGGGGTGGATGAGATCCGCCCGGAAATGCTGAAGGCTCTGGGTGTTGAGGGACTGTCATGTTTGACACGTCTCATCAACGTTGCATGGAAGTCGGAAACAGTCCCGAAGGAGTGGCAGACCGGGGTGGTGGTTCCCCTTTTTAAAAAGGGGGATCAGAGGTTGTGTGCCAATTACAGAGGCATCACACTACTCAGCCTCCCCGGGAAAGTTTACTCTAAGGTACTCGAAAGGAGGGTCAGGCCGATTGTCGAACCTCAGATTGAGGAGGAACAATGCGGATTCCGTCCTGGTCGTGGAACGACGGATCAGCTTTTTACTCTCGCAAGGATCCTGGAGGGGGCCTGGGAGTACGCTTATCCGGTCTACATGTGTTTTGTGGACTTGGAGAAGGCGTATGACCGAGTTCCCAGGGAGTTACTGTGGGAGGTGCTGCGGGAGTATGGGATGAGGGGGTCTCTACTCAGGGCCATCCAATCTCTGTACTCCCAAAGCGAGAGCTGTGTCCGGGTCCTCGGCAGTAAGTCGGACCCATTTCCGGTGAGGGTTGGCCTCCGCGAGGGCTTCGCTTTGTCACCAATCCTGTTTGTAATATACATGGATCGGATTTCGAGGCGTAGTCATGGGGGAGGGGGTCTGCAGTTCGGTGGACTAAAGATTGCACCACTGCTTTTTGCAGATGATGTGGTTCTAATGGCTTCATCGGTCTGCGACCTTCAGCACTCACTGGATCGGTTCGCAACCGAGTGTGAAGCGGCTGGGATGAGGATCAGCACCTCCAAATCTGAGGCTATGGTTCTCAGCAGGAAACCAATGGACTGTCCACTCCAAGTAGGGAATGAGTCCTTACCCCAAGTGAAGGAGTTCAAGTATCTCTGGGTCTTGTTCTCGAGTGAGGGAACAATGGAGCGTGAGATGGGCCGGAGAATCGGAGCAGCGGGAGCGGTACTGCAGTCGCTTTACCGCACCGTTGTGACGAAAAGGGAGCTGAGCCAGAAGGCAAAGCTCTCTGTCTACCGGGCCATTTTCGTTCCTACCCTCACCTATGGTCATGAAGGATGGGTCATGACCGAAAGAACGAGATCGCGGATACAAGCGGCCGAGATGGGTTTTCTCCGCAGGCTGGCTGGTGTCTCCCTTAGGGATAAGGGGAGAAGTTCGGTCATCAGGGAGGGACTCGGAGTTGAGCCGCTCCTCCTTCGCGTCGAAAGGATCCAGTTGAGGTGGTTCGGGCACCTAGTTAGGATGCCACCTGGGCGCCTCCCTAGGGAGGTGTTCCAGGCACGTCCAGCTGGGAAGAGACCAAGGGGTAGACCTAGGACCAGGCGGAGGGATTATATCTCTTCGCTGGCCTGGGAGCGCCTTGGGATCCCCCAGTCAGAGCTGGTTGATGAGGGGAAAGGAACGTTTGGGGCTCTCTGCTGGAACTGCTACCCCCGAGACCCGACCACGGATAAGCGGGAGAAGATGGATGGATGGATGGAACATTCAATAACGTGCTTTAACCACTAGGCGGCGCGGGTTAAAAAACCAGTGGTGTAGTTAATAAAACATAATAATATCAAACATAATATGACTATTAACTTTATTGTGAAATGAAAACAGAACGGTAAAGGAAAACACAGTTTCAGTCTCTCGATGTGAAGCTTATGCATTGTACCATGAACCTGTATAGACCTGTAACAGTCAACTGCATGAGGAGCTGGAAAGGTAATGAATGAATTAAAATGTCGAACTCTGACTTCATTTTAAGGACATGTCGGCCAGGGATGTAGAGCTATATTTGTTTAACCACCGGATTGGCAAAACAGGAGAGTGTGCACCAGTCTGCCTTGATCTATGTATTCATGTCTGTGACTCTCACAGTATCTGCTGCCCACAGCTGTTTTATGGAAGGAACACCTCACACACCTCTACACACACACACACACGCACGCACACGCACACACAACATAAATACCTGCGTACAGATGTGTATTCCTAGCTAACTTGATATTCTGTGTGTTCAGGCGTGTGGAAAGTATTTCCAGGTACAAATGATATATCTCACGGGGATATTCACAAGCAACCAACTCCCATGCACTCTGAATGTGCATTAGCAGACCCACTGTTGGTATTACATTACATTACATTACATTACATTGCATTTAGCTGACGCTTTTGTCCAAAGCGACTTACAATAAGTACATTCGACCAGGAAGACACAACCTTGAAGAAAACAGAATCATATAAGTATATCAGGTTTCATAGAGCCAAACATTTCAAGTGCTACTCAACTGGCTTTAGGTAATCCAGTCCTTTATTGGTATAAAAGTGCTTCGTTAATCGTTCTAACGCTCGAAGTGGAGTCGAAGAGATGAGTTTTCAGTTTGCGCCGGAAGATGTGCAAGCTATCTGCCGTCCTGATGTCAATGGGGAGCTCATTCCACCATCTTGGAGCCAGGATAGCAAACCCACGTGTTTTCGCCGATGGGAACTTGGGTCCCCCTCGCAGCGAGGGCGCAACGAGTCGTTTGGCTGATGCAGAGCGTAGTGCACGCGCTGGGGTGTACGGTTTAACCATGTCCTGGATGTAGGAAGGGCCAGATCCATTCGCAGCACGGTAAGCAAGTACCAGTGTCTTGAAGTGGATTCTAGCAGTTACCGGAAGCCAGTGAAGGAAGCGGAGGAGCGGAGTGGTGTGGGAGAATTTAGGAAGGTTGAAGGCCAGACAAGCCGCTGCATTCTGGATGAGCTGCAGAGGTCGGATGGCACATGCAGGTAGACCAGCCAGGAGGGAGTTGCAGTAGTCTAGGCGTGAGATGACGAGAGCCTGGACCAGAACCTGAGTCGCTTTCTGAGTCAGCTGGGGACGTATCTTCCTGATGTTGTAAAGCGTGTATCTGCAGCAGCGGGTTGTAGCAGCGATGTTTGCAGTGAAGGACAGGTTGTTATCTAGGGTCACACCCAGATTCCTTGCAGTCTGAGTCGGGGAAACAACTGAGGTGCCGATGTTGATTGTCAGGTCAAGAGTTGGACAATCTTTTCCCGGGAGGAAGAGCAGCTCAGTCTTGTCAAGGTTGAGCTTGAGGTGGTGAGCAGACATCCACTGAGAGATGTCAGCTAGACAAGCAGAGATGCGTGCGACGACCTGGGTCTCTGAGCGGGGAAAGGACAGAATTAATTGGGTGTCGTCAGCGTAGCAGTGGTAAGAAAAACCATGCGGGCTAATGACTGATCCGAGCGAGTTTGTGTACAAGGAGAAGAGGAGGGGACCAAGAACAGAGCCCTGAGGGACCCCCGTAGTTAATTGACAAGGGTCGGACTCAGACCCTCTCCAAGTCACCCTGTAGGTACGGTCTTTCAGGTATGAGGTGAGGAGGGAAAGTGCAGAGCCTGAAACTCCAAGTTTTTGGAGAGTGCGAAGGAGGATCTGATGATTCACCGTGTCGAATGCAGCAGACAGGTCCAACAGGATGATGACAGAGGAGAGGGATGCAGTTTTGGCAGTGTGCAGTTCCTCCGTGACAGCAATGAGAGCAGTTTCTGTGGAGTGACCTGCCTTGAAACCAGACTGGTGCGGATCCAGAAGGTTGTTCTGATTGAGATAACAGGAGAGTTGTTTAAAGACAGCGCGTTCAAGTGATTTAGACAGGAACGGGAGGAGAGAGACAGGCCTGTAGTTTATAACATCAGACGGGTTGAGAGTGGGGTTCTTTAGGAGAGGGTTTACTCTTGCCTCCTTGAGACTGTTTGGAAAGTGACCAGAAGTTAGAGAAGTGTTGATGAAATGGGTGAGAAACGGTAGAATATCAGGAGCGATAGTCTGAAGGAGGTTTGAAGGGATAGGGTCCAGAGGACAGGTGGTAGGGCGGGCAGAGGTAATGAGGGTAAGAACCTCACTTGGAGAGAGAGGGGAAAAGGAGGTTAGTGTGTTGGTGGAAGGAAGGTCTGGTGACCCAGCGGTGAGTAAAGGTGAGTCAGAAAAAGAAGAGCGAATATCATTAACCTTTTTTTCAAAGTGGGTAACAAAGTCGCTTGACAGAAGTGAGGAGGGGGGGAGGAGCTTTTGGAGGGTCCAAGAGGGTGGAGAAGATGGAAAATAGTTTTTTAGGATTGGAATAGGAAGATTGGATCTTATCTTGAAAGAAAGTGCTTTTTGCCTGAGAGATCGAAGCAGAGAAAGAGGAGAGGAGAGCCTGATAGGTTAGGAGGTCGTCACGGTGTTTGGATTTCCACCATTTCCGCTCTGCTGCCCTAAGGACGGTTCTATTAGCACGCAGTGCATCATTTAGCCAGGGAGCCGGAGGGGACTGACGAGCCTGCCGAGATGTCAGAGGACAGAGCGAGTCCAGAGTGGATGAGAGAGTAGAGAGGAGAGTTTCTGCAGCAGAGTTTGGTATGACATGAAAGAGCTTCTTCTCAGACTCCCTTTTCCTTTCTGTTTCAGCGAGTCTGCAGCTGCAGTGTGATAAGAAGCAGATCACGGCTCCCCTCGGGTCAGACTTCCTGCTCTCCTGCAGCTATGAGAAACCAGCTGCTCAGCAACAAGTACTGGGCCGAGGAGAGTCCAGGAGGACCTGCGAGGTGCTGGTGGACTCGGAGGGGAAGACCAGAACCACCCGGGTTCACATCGTGGATGCTCGGAGGAGAGGACCGTTTGTGAGGGTCTTAGATCTGCAGAAGGGGGACAGCGGGGTCTACTGGCTCGGGATCAACGGGCCTTATGCTGACATCATGACGTCAGTGAGGGTGGTCGTCACTGAAGGTGAGAATACACACTGCAGGTGGAGAGGGTTCAATATTGAACTAACAGTTATCACCATGAAACCCCCGTGCCCGATCACGGCTCCCCTCGGGTCAGAAACTTCCTGCTCTCCTGCACTTGTTTGGAGAGACGCCATCGAGGAACAGTTTATAACCATACACGTACACAATCTACAAGTACCCTTTAAGTTTAAAGTCTGTCAATGACATCCACTGGTCCTTCAATGACATCCACTTAAACACAGACAGTGGCAGAACTTCAGTGTTAGTATTATTAGATCTCAGTGCTGCGTTGACACTGTTTGACCACAACATATTACCTAGATCCGACTGGAAAACTGGTGGGGACTTTCGGGAAACAGTTCTAAATTGGTTTGAATCCTACTTAAAGGACAGAAACAACTTTGTTTCTATAGGTAAATACACATCTGAGTATGACAAATATGACATGTGGGGTTCCTCAAGGCTCCATCTTGGGCCTCTTCTCTTTAACATCTACATGCCTACCACTGGCTCAGATAATGAGAACAACAAAATAAGTTTACCATAGCTATGCAGATGACACACAAATGTACGTAACAATTTCACCAGGAGACTATGCTCCAATTCAAACACTGAGTAAGTGCATTGACAAATCAATGACTGGATGTGTCAGAACTTTCTCCAATTAAACAAAGATAAAACTGAGGGTAATGGTTTTTGGAGCCAGGCAGAACCTATAAAAGTTAGCGCTGAGCTTCAGTCTGCAATGTTCAAAACAACAGATAGAGCCAGAAATCTAGGTGTAGTCATGGACTCTGACCTGAGTTTCAACAGTCACATTAAAACAGTTACTAAATCAGCCTACTATCACCTAAAGAACATATCTAGTTGTCGCATTCACAACCGCCGGGACTACTCAGTGCCGGGAACTCTTTGGGCCATTTTCAGTCCCTGCTAGAGAGGTGGGTACGAACCTGGTGATAAAAGAGTGCCAATTTCTATTCTATTTCTATTGGCTGGGCGAATTGCAAACCACGCCTCGTTAGACTCTGATTTTTTTTTGTTAGGCAGCCATTTTTTTCCTCGCTACAAAACCACATCCACACCTGAGCGAGTAGTTTTTTTGTACTTTAAAGCAGTTATGACCACACGTACTAAAACACCGGAGCGGTGGAATGATGAGGAAGTGTCGGCACTTCTGGCAATTTACTCTGAGGACGGGATGCAGCAGCTTCTACAGAAAGCAGTTCCCAACTCCAAATGTTTGAGCGATGTTCGCAAAAGCTACTTGAGCTGGGAATCGTGCACAGTGCACACGGATGCCGGGTAAAAAATAAAAGAAACTCAGGCAGGACTATAAAAAAATTAAAGACCACAATAATAAGAGTGGTAACGATTTTCTATTGTTTATTATATATATATATTGCCACTGTTTTTTTAATACTGACACCTAACTTGCACTAAGGTGTGTCTGCTGCTATATATATTGCCACTGTTACATTGTTTTGAAACTACTTACACTTTATTTGACATTTCACACTTTTATTTAACTTCAATGTACATGCATACGACACACCTGGAACAGGTGATGCCTTATTGTTACGTCTTGACTGTGCAATAAAACAAACAAACTGGCGAAGCTTTATTTATTGTGTCCCACCCCAAATGTGCAGAATAGAAGAATGTGAGAGCAGACAGGTGTCGGTGGTTGAATGTATCTACAATGTTGCAACCTTGTGCAGAAATGGCAGAATCACAAGTCTTACACACATAAACACAAGTCATTTATCATGTCATTTGTTTTAGATAAATAAGGGAAAAACACCAAACAAGGGTTAATGTCCTTTTCCAGAATCAGCCTGAGGGGGTAATATATAATAAATACATAAAGATAAAGTCCATTGTTATAATGGGGTATTTTATTTGTAAATTACCCTTATGAACTCCATCATGTCTGAGGTCGGAAAGTAAACAAACGCCTCATACAGCGGCTTTATACCCCCTCCCCGTGTAGTTCTTCTTCTCTCGTTTTTTTTTTACCTGCCGTGAAGTGGTTTTGCGGCCTGCCAGTAAACCCAGAGAAGAAGAAGACGAAGTGACGTCAGCGTAATCTTGCCTCAGGGAAAGTACTGCGGTGTGAATGCGATTGGCACTAGCCCCCTGGCGGATTCAGTGCCATGGTACTTTAGTGCCGGCACTAAAGTACGGCAAGTCCTGCGGTGTGAAAGCGGTTTAGGATTAAAAGACTAATGTCACAGCAGGATCTGGAGAAACGTGTCCATGCTTTTATCTTCAGTAGACTCGACTACTGCAATGGTGTCTTCACAGGTCTCACTAAAACATCTATTAGGAAGCTGCAGCTGATTCAGAACGCCGCTGCTCGAGTCCTCACTAACACTAAGAAAGTGGATCACTCCTGTTCTGAAGTCTTTACACTGGCTTCCTGTGTGTCAAAGAATAGATTTCTAAATACTGCTGCTGGTTTATAAAGCACTGAATGGTTTAGGCCCAAAATACATTTCTGACCTCCTGCTAAATGATGAACCATCCAGATCTCTCAGGTCTTCAGGGACTGGTCAGCTTTCTGTCCCCAGAGTCAGAACTAAACATGGAGAAGCAGCGTTCAGTTATTATGCTCCAAATATCTGGAACAAACTCCCAGAAACCTGCAGGTCCGCTGCAACTCTGACTACTTTCAAATCCAGCAAGAAGACTTTTCTTTTTGTCGCTGCTTTTAATTGAACTATTCATATCTTAGACTGCACTGTAACTTTTATCCATGTACTTTTTCTTTTAATATTTATTTTATTAGCTTTTCTTTTTAATGACTGATTTTAAATGCCTTTTTCTGAATGTCTTTAATTTTTTGTAAAGCACTTTGAATTGCCTTGTGTTGAAAAGTGCTGTATAAATAAACTTGCCTTGCCTTAAGTTATGAAGTTATAGAAGCCTTATCAAGAAGAAAGAATACCGTTGTTTGTCATTTGATTTGAGTTTTGCCTCTTTGTTTTGAATATTGTAAAGGCCTCTTTTCTTTGTTGCTTGTGTAAAAGTCTGTAATTTTATTTTGTTCAAACACATCGCAACTTCATCCAAACCATCGGAGGCCGAGTAACTCTTCAACTGTAAGTAATATAAAAGAAAGAAAACGAGTTAGAAGTGTCTGTTTAAGGCGTCTAGTGGCTTGATAGAAAAACAAGGAATGAAGCAACAACAATCTTTCTAGTCGGACCCATTAGAGCGTAACAAGTGTAACTATAAGTATCTGAAATAAATATGTCCTGAAAGAATAACGCAGTCTGCGTGACCTGCGTGGAGGGAGGGTCCGGTATAATAACGTCACACTAAATGCAGTCATTTGGTCTTTAGCAACAGCTTGTGAGAGGCAGCGCATTCATCGGTGTTCGTTGTCATGCTGCCAGTTTGTTGACTGCCTGTGTGTTGATGGGACTTCTCATGCTCCCTAAATGTTTCCTCTGCCTTTCGCCAGTTCTTAAACCGTGCTTTCACAAAACTCCCATCCCATATCTTGCGCTGACGAGCTTCTTTTCTATAGCAGAGCAACAGAAGAAGCACACTGCATTATCACTTTCTCTTATAGTGAAGCTTTTTAGAGACTGCTTACACTAAAATGCTAACTCAAACATACTCAAAATAAAACTTTTGTATTGATTTGATTAGTGAACTTTTTGGCGTTGCAGTTACAACTCTCCGCCAACAGGTGGGGGTGCTGCAGCCCCCTCAGCACCCCCCCTTCCCACGTCCATGATCAAATGACTAAAGAAACATCAGAGAGAAGCTGAATTACTGCAAGGAGAGGAGGAAGTACTAAAACATCCACAAAGCAACCTCTTAGAAAGCAAAAGGACTTAAAGGGGATCAAAACAGACTTAAAACGATCACATTAATACAGAAAAAGTTTTAAAAAAGTAGATTTGGTGACACAAACAAAGACACCCCCCCTCGCTTGGACCTTAAAACAGGAACTTAATCTTTAAATTCACACAATTCAAGTTTTATATCTCTCCAACTCCATCTTAGTGACAAAGTCTGTCCACTCCCAGAAACGTTGATCACTTCTCAGGAAAGAAGAGTAATGATGAGAAGGAAACAGACGTTGTGTCAGAGTGGAACATTTCCATGTTGCTGAGCAACAGACAGGAAGCAGGGGGCGGGTCTCAGACTCTGGACCTTCACACTCACATGTGTTAATATTTAATCCACTACAATAGGCTAGTTGCACGGGATGACGTATTTCCATTTCCGGTTCATTGAGCGTGCGCTTGTAAACTTCCGGTCTACGGTAGCGGTAGAGCGGTAGAGGGGGGGTGGTGGCAACACTGGACTGTGACTGGACGAGAGATGGCAGAGGGAAGTGACGAGGCAGGAAGTTAAGTTGAAGGAGGACACTCTGATAGTGAGTAAAAGAGAGTTTGTACTGTTTATGGCAGAGATGCTCAACTGTTCAGCGCAGACTACAAGCCAGAATGAAAGAATCAAAAATAATTGTCAAATCAGCTGAAAAGTACCTTGATGTGAAAGGGATGCACTGGGGACACGTGAAAGATATCCTAAATGATGACGTCCAACAACCTCAGACATGGACTGGATCATCCTGATGGTGGTAATTGTACTGCAGTGGAATGCTAGAAGTTTAATTGCAAATGGACAAGAGTTCAAAAAATATATTGACAACCTGGGAGAGAAACCTAATGTTCTTTGTATTCAGGAAACATGGCTGAAAGCACAACTGGATTTTATTGTGAAGTGATATACTGCAGTTAGACGAGATAGGGACTCTGGCAGAGGGGGAGGAGTTGCAACATTCATACAGAGTGGGATAAGTTACAACGTTATGCATGTAAGTACAGATCATGAAGCTATAGTTATAAGGGTATGGAATGATAGAGGACCTAGAGATATAGTAAATTATTATAATGTGGGAAATTAGATCAAAGTATATTAGAGGATGCTGGGGGTTCACTGCAAGACAAAGTAATATGGTGTGGGGGGGTTTTAATTCACATAGCTCGCTATGGGGAAGCAGTAGCACAGATGCAAATGGGGCAGTAGTTGAGGAATTTATAGATGACCTCGGGCTAGTGTGCATTAACACTGGAGAAGGAACACGATATCATTGCACGAAGAATATAGAAACAGTACTCGATCTGACATTTGTATCTAGTGCTTTAGCAGGTATAAGTACATGGAATGTGGTAAAGCATGCTACAGTGGGCAGCGATCATTATCCGGTAATGACTAAAGTTGGGACCAACATATGGTTTGAAAAGGAAAAGAAAATTCCTAGATGGAAATTGGGAAAGGCTCATTGGGATGCCTTCCAAGTTGTAAGTACGAATAGATGTAAAACACTTCAAGAGGAAAATGATGATGATATAAATAAATGAAATGATGAGCTGGTTAAGGTTATCATTCATTCAGATAAAGAAACAATTCCGGAAAGTGCAGGAGTTAGGCGGGTCATTCTCACGAAATCCTGGTTTCAAATATTTCAAAGATGAATAATTAAAAAAAATGTATTATCATTTTTTTTTTTTTAAAGTAAAATACCAAGATCTTAGGTAATTTGGACTATAAATATGGAAGCTATATATTGACAGTATGTCACATTTATTTCACATTTGCCAAAAAAAGCAATTGAAAATGTCATTACCGCAACTTTACAAAACATCCAAAACATTAGAAAAGCAAAACAATATTTATAATTTTGAAAATTAAATCTTGATATGACTGTACAGATTTGCATGAAACCCAGGGAATTTTGTTTTTTTACATAAATGCATTTATTTCATTTAACTCATTTACCTCATTACCGCAACCACCCCTGATCCAAAAGCCGTTTTTTAAAAATATGTTGTGGAAACTTGACATATTTTAAAAGTCCTGCTGCTGATATACATTTTTTCACTTATTATGCACACTAATTAAAAAGCAAAATATATAATTTGTTAATTATATAAATAGCCTATAATTGTCACATGTTTCGGTAATGATATTCGTGTTTCGGAAATTAGTTTCACAATTTCGGTAATGATAATTGATATGGTAGATTTTATTCTTGCATTCTTAGGAGGATATAACAATATAACTCAACAATTACAATTTACAATAATATTATATTTAATAAACAATCAAAAATGTAATTTAATAATAAGTAAATAAGATGAATGTATCAAGCGTCAAGTCACAAAATGCTAGACAAAGCATTAAAACATTATACAAATACTCTGAACAAAAATATAAACGCAACACTTTTGTTTTTGCTCCCATGTTTCATGAGATGAACTCAAAGATCTAAAACATTTTCTACATACACAAAATAACCATTTCTCTCAAATATTGTTCACAAATCTGAAAGACCTGTGATAGTGACGACTTCTCCTTTGCCGAGATCATCCATCCCACCTCACAGGTGTGGCATATCAAGATGCTGATTAGACAGCATGATTATTGCACAGGTGTGCCTTAGGCTGGCCACAATAAAAGGCCATCTGAAACGTGCATTTTTGCTTTATTGGGGGGGTCCGAAAACCAGTCAGTATCTGGTGTGATGGGCAGGGTAGGGTAATGTTGTGAATCGAGTGGCCTGTGTTTGTCGTCCATAACATACGCCCTGCCCATACCATAACCCCACCACACATGGGCCACTCGATTCACAACATTACCCTAACCCTACCCCTAACCCTAATCCTACCCCTCACACCAGATACTGACTGGTTTTTCGGACCCCCCCAGACCCCGCCAATAAAGCAAAACTGCACGTTTCAGAGTGGCCTTTTATTGTGGCCAGCCTAAGGCACACCTGTGCAATAATCATGCTGTCTAATCAGCATCTTGATATGCCACACCTGTGAGGTGGGATGGATTATCTTGGCAAAGGAGAAGTGCTCACTATCACAGATTCTTTCAGTATTTGTGAACAATATTGAGAGAAATGGTTATTTTGTGTATATAGAAAACGTTTTAGATCTTTGAGTTCATCTCATGAAAAATGGGAGGCAAAAACAAAGTGTTGCGTTTATATTTTTGTTCAGTGTATAAAACGTGCTAAAAACACACTACATTGTGAAAAACACAACACACAATAAAAGAAGGGCTGAAAGAAGTGCAAAACTGTGAATCCTATGAACCCCTTTGCACTTCACTTGCAAATAACAAAAAAAGAAAACATTTAAAACATGTGAACCTTTTCAATTCAAACATTTATACTCCACATCACTCACTCACATCACTCACTCACCCACTCACATACGTTTCTTTGTGTGTTTAGCCCAGATCTCAGCTGCAACACTGAAGGATTGTCGTGGCAGAGGATGTGACAGGGTAGTGGCTCTGGAATGATACTTTTGATGTCTTCCAAAAAGTACCAAACTTTCTCTCCATCAAATTTCATAGAGGGAACGTAGAATTTGTTTTTCTCCCGCACAATTCATTGTGTCCACCTCATACTGATCACCTTCAATCTGTAGAGTAAATACGTAAAACAAAGTTACAGGATAGGACTAAACATTTAAAGTTACATTTGCATGGAGTGTCACAACCTCTAACAAGTTCTACTTACCTGTGTGATGGTCCCAGGGAAGAGTTCTGTCTCATATTCCACAAGGACCCACTTGTCCTACTTCTAAAACAGGCTCTGACTCCACATTCACTTCCTCTCTGAAGTGGAAACTCCTTTGGGTGAAAGCATCCACATACACAGCCGCAAAAACAGGACACTTCCCTGGTCTGGATTACCCCTGGTTTTATTG